>NW_019433987.1:0-3169 GCF_002814215.2 Seriola lalandi dorsalis
TGAAAAACACCCTGAACACTCAACCCCAGCCCCTTTAGTGTGCAGGGCTGATTTGATATAAGTGTGACAGGGGTATTTATAGAGCACTATAGAGCCTCGCTCTCCCCTCCTTTCTACACCATGAGCCCATTCCAGCTCAGACACTATTGGCAACCCTGCTCACTCACTGGAAAAGCCATCATGTCAGCACACTGGCAGTAGATAGCATGTTGTGCTAACAGGTTTGGGGGTACACTAGAAGGAGCTCAATTCATTATGCAGTGACAATATACATCCCTTCTTTGATGCCTTATTGCACACCACCAAAACAATCTGTATTAAAATGTCACTGTTTTCTTTTTCAATCTAATACAGACATTAGCTTTTGCCACAGCCTGATATCTTAAGCTTCCATCAGCAAACTTGTGATTATTAGCTTATACATAGTGATGCAATCTTGAGAAACATTGAAAAAGTAGTGCAGAAAGTATTACATTTATGCAAATTTTGTTTGGGCCTCCCTTCAGTTTAGATTCAGAATATTTCAGATATATCTGTGGGGGCCTTGTGGTGTGAAATGTCCACACATTTATTATGGAGCTGAACTTGATTTAAGTGACTGGTGTGTGTGGCATCAATTGCAGCATGCTGGACATGATTAAAATGCATCACAACATTCAGACGGTAGATTAGATTATCCTGCTATTTGTGATCCGTAAATGCACTGGACCATAATCCACTTCAATGTACTTTCAATGTACTACAAAAATGATACTGTACTTCGTGTCAAAAAATATATAATTTTCAAGGACTTTTATGTCCTCCAATATGTGGCAACCAAGTTGGACTGACTACATAGTTAGTCTTGGAATTATCTCACAGTGTAAAACATTGAGTATTGACTGCGTGATGTTGGCAGGGTCACTTTTGACATTACCTTTTAAAATACTTATCTATCTAGAAAGCCTAAAAGGAAAAAGAGAAAAAAGATTAAGTAAATACTAAACAAACAAATGCAAATTGTCTTCAATAATCCGCTAAACAATTAATTCAAAAGGAGATTTGTAATCAGGAGGTAATCTAAGGCCATTTGACCGCCATAGACCATTAGCAATGCGGCTTATTCAACCACACCCATTCAAATGCAGCATCTTTATTCTAACAAACATTGGTTCAAAGAGCCAAGGACACCAGGAAACCAGTCTTCACGTCCCTGGATTTGGCCATTAAGATCAGCATATCATCAGCCACACCAGGGGGAGAGCAAGATAAATCCAATAAATAAGTTACAACACCCCAAGCAGATGTTTACATAAACATCATGTACAAATACATAATGTATTGCCCAGTGCCCTCACTGCTCCAACAGAATTCTCCATTAGGTTTCCAGGTGTTCCTTTATAGTACAGCGATACACTGCTTTGATCAGCCTATCAGAACAATTCCCTCTTTCATCTTGGGAAATATGATTTGGTTAAAGGGAGATTTTGGATCGAGGTTCTGCCGGAGCCTGAGCACGTCCCTCCCTGTTGTTTAGTATTCATGCTGAGCATGGTAATCTGGTGTTGCTTTACTAAAAGTCATCGGCAACATCAATTTCTTATTAATACAGAGTGCAAATATCCGAGAGGAGGGAGTTGAGCCTGAGAAAAACAGCAAAGTGAAGTGTGGCGGAAAAAGTGGAAAAAAAAAATAATTCAGGGAGAAAAAGAAAATATGAATTTAAATTTGCTGTTGTCCTTTAATTTACAACTCAGATTTCAAAGAGTTGATTTATTACTGTTCAAGAATTTGATGCTCCTTTTTCTTTTGTTGAAGGCATGTTTAATGATATTTCACAAAATCATCTGGGAGAGGTTTGGCAAATGAATGACTGCAGGGCTGACTTTAACTATTGCTCATACGATCAAAACAAATTCAGCATTTCTAAAAACTGTCAGACACAAAAAAAGAATATAATGTTGTTTTTTTTTATTATTCGGTTACTCTGGATTAAGAACTAAAGCAAGCTTTCAGGTGTTACACCTGCCAGTAACAGTCTTAGCAAAAATCTATAGTTTGCTCTTGTAAATGAAAGCAATTTTCCTCTGCCAACAACAGTGGTTTAAGCACTTGTGTTGATTCAAGAGGCTATGACTGGAAACCCTGTGGCAATACAAGGGAAAAGAAGTGAGCACGACAAACATAAATGTACAGTTTAGAAAATCAGTCTAATATAGGACAAACTGCTGTCTGAGAGGGTTTCCTTATCTTCAAGCAGAGAGGGATATATTGTGTCTGTCTAAGAAGAGGGAGTTTGGTTCTGAGATAAGAAAGACCAATCAAAAGCCAGGAGATGAAAGGTTTGATTCTAGGTACAAGCTGGTTGTAGTTTTCCATAGAGCAACTGTACCTGTGTTACATTAGCTGTAACGTCTGTGGGGCAGAGTTGAACCACGAACTTGCACAGCAGCTGACCTTGCAATTTGACCTTTCCAACAAAATTGTTCCTGTGTGTATGCGCTGTTTTTGTGTTTCTGTGTAGCAAGGAGATATGAAAAGTTGAACTCCGGTTTCTCTGCTTGATAGGGTTAATAAAGTTCTATTCCCTTTCATTCTTTGCTTTCTGCCGAGCACATCAATCTAACTTGGCGGGCCAAACTTGGTCTGGGTGCCACTGACTAAGTACGGTCTAAGCTTAAAAGCTAAATTATTTAGCCAGCAAGTCTAGTTGATAAATGTTGGTGGTGCAGGTCAATACATTACACGGATGTGCGGACCAACCCTTTTGTAGGATTTATTATGCATTGGGAGAGATAAAGGCCATTGATTGTCTTCAACAAGGTCACAATAAGGTCTCTTTCTCCACTGAAAGGGGTCTATCTCCTGTGTCGCTAGCAACAACTTTAGGCCACCATTTGGCGATACCACACAATAAGGTTAATCAAATCTGTGGGAAAAAACTATGAACTGTCTTACGTCTACCAAGGCTACAGAGCGATAATGGGCTGTATTTATATGAAGGGATATCTAACTTTTACATTATTCATGGGGCTGTGGAAAATGCGATGGCAGTGCTAATATAATATTGACCTAACCCCAACACTACATGAATGGCAATAGAGGCACGGCTTAACACACATACACACTATACACACATGGTGGAAAGTCTTACTGGAACATATCTCTTCCTCTGATGATCAACTCACAT
>NW_019433988.1:0-2788 GCF_002814215.2 Seriola lalandi dorsalis
AATTTTGAACTGATGATGAAAAATTAAGAGATTTGCCAAACTGATTACAATTCATTTTGAGGGAGACAGGAATGTCTGTACAAATGTCAGGGCAATCCATACAATAGTTGTTGAGATGTTTCCCTGAAACCCATCCATCTAGCATATGTAGAACTATTTCAATGGATAAGTGACTGACTGATTAATTCAGTGAAAAAGGTTTCAAAAGTGGGGACAATTTTAATGTAAGAAATACCATGTCATCAGAGTTACAACATCAAGGGCGTGGTGTTAAGTTATTAAACCACATCTGAGCACAGCCAATGTGACTGGCATGTTTTTCACCTGTCTGACTGCATTCTGGCCACGCCCCCTCTAAATGCACTGTTAAGGGAAAAGAGTTCAACTTTTACACTTTCAACTCTGGAATCTTATTCATTAAAGGAAGGGAAGCTCTGCCACACAGAACCTAACAGTGAAGACACATGACAGCTCAGCCCCAGCAGTTTTCATTTACAGAAAAGAATTACCTCCTGCAGCAACTGGGTGGAATGTAATATAGGTGGAGATGATTCAGAACAAATCTTTTCCATTGTTCATGGTATAATCCATTGAACAAGGTATTTACTGAATTATGAGCTTTGATAAGTCATACATTCAATCTGGGCCTTTTCCACTGCATGGTACCAGCTCAACTTGACTCGACGGTACTCGCCTTTTTGGTTTTCCATCAGGCACGAGATGTGGATAGTGCCTGGGACCTGGTATTATTTTTTGTATCACCCCCACCAAGGTTCCAAGCGAGCTGAGGTGATACCAAAAGGTGACATGAAGACGGGAGACGGGACATTCTGAGGGGAGGGATTAATATTCCAAAAAAAAACTCAGAATTTTCAAGATTAAAGCTTTACATTTATGAGAAAAAAACCTTATTCTCTGAGATAGTTAAATGAGAAAAACAAGAGTTAAGTTAAAAATTTACAAGAAAAGAATTGTGGCGTTTTTTTGGTCAAAGAACCACAACACTTCACTTTACAAGGTTGGATCAACTTCAATACAGTATTTTTTCTGACTTTTTTTTCTTTTTTCAACCTACAATGGCCCTAAAACAGCATGATATATTTTATATATGTTGTGTTGTCAGTTTTGCAGCCATGCTCAACTCCACATCCTTGTCACTGTCAAAGGTGTCATGATGCGAGTCACTGAATCTCATGCCATGACAGTATTAAACACACACTGCCAGTTTGCCCAGTGCTGCTGGAGACTATTGATTTTGGAAGGACCTCCAATTTCAACTCTATCCAGCTCCTCCAAGTTAAACTTTGTGTGTCCTGTGCAAACACACCTGACACCTCACACCCACCAATGTACAATAAACCAGCCACTTCATCAGATGTACCTTATATTCTTACCTGTGCCTTAAGGAAAAACATACACTACTATACAAGCTTATTCTATTGCCATACTTGCTATTAATGTTTCTACAAAACGCATTAATTAAAAAATGGATGTAGTCTTTCTCTGAGTGCTACCGCCCAGGAAACTGAAATCTTTATCAGGCCATCTGAAGGCGATGGTTTATGTTTTAAGAACTTGTCTGTTTGTTTTTTTTTTAATACTGATGCAACTTTTCACATGAAGTTCCTGTACCTGTGAGCTGTCCTGTGAGATCTCCACAGTCGGAGGGTCTGGGCTGTAGACAGTCATCATCTCTGGCAGGGCCAGCTCCTCAGGCTCCATGCCCCTGGCAGGTCTGTAGTTTGTCTCGGGAGAGCTCTTCTCCACCTCACACAGACTGCTGAATGATTCCTGGGAGGAAGCCCAGTCTGTGCAGTCTGTAGGCACGCTCAGTCTGTGTTCACTCCTCCCAGCTCCTCCATCAACCACTCCCACAGTCAGGCCACTCCCACCTCCTTCCTTGCATCTAGACGGCTTGACAAGCGGTGTGCAGGGGTTGCTGTAACAGGGAGTGTTATATTGTTGGAGATGCGTGCTGGGGGAGATCTGGGAGTACTCCTGCCTCATGTCTCTCATGTCAGGAACAGAGGAGCTCATCCGATTGTCCATCAAGTGTTCAAGCTGGGAAGCTGGCTTGCTTGAGCTTGTCTTGCCTCGCCGGAGGTGTGGCAGCATTTTCTGGCGGAGATGGCGCAGCACGCCCGGCTTCTTGGAGTCCATGATAGAAGGGAGTTTCAGTCTGTGTCTAAGATCTGGACATCACTGAGAGCTATAGTAAAGAACAGAGACAGAGGGTTACGGTCCATCAGTCTGTCTCACATGTTCACAACTAACTGGGAAATTGTCAGTCAGATTAAATTCTTCTGTCAAACACAAGAAACCAAGATGAATTCTTATGAAAATGTAATGAAGCTCAATTTGATCGTCATTAGCCCTGAAATAATTACAACTATTAAAGGATAACTGTATTAATGTGCATCAAAACTGTCTTAGTATTTGCTTTCATGCCAAAAGTTAGACGAGGTCTTCTCATGCATCTGTTAAATGTTACGCTATAGCCATCAGCCAGTTAGCTTAGCTTAGCATAGAGATAGGAAACAAGGGGAAACAGGAGGGCTGAATGATATGCATATTATCGTGAGTCACAATTTCAGCCGGAATTGTAATTTTTACATTTAATTTTCACTGAAAAAAATATAAAAATGATAATGATGTGATGTTTGTTGGGGCTTGTACCAAACAGGTACATTTAGATCTGAAGAATATGATTTATAACCCGGGGCAATCTGTAGCACCACAATGCTTAATTTATGGTATGTTGTGACACATTTTCCCTTATCAAAAAATT
>NW_019433989.1:0-2906 GCF_002814215.2 Seriola lalandi dorsalis
GAGAGAGAGAGAGACACCTGCAGCGAGCCAGCTGTATGACTGGCCAGTGCATGTCCTTTTCCTGTTCAGACAATAAACGGCAGCATACAAATATAAGCAAGCCTCCTGCCCCTCATTCTCCACACACAACGCAGAATCCAGGGATTGCCCTGAGCCCGCCGTTACACTGAAATGCAGACTCACTGTAAACACATGTTTATTACAGGTAATTCAGTGACGTGTATAGACTGGGAATCACTGGATGATGGCTAACAGGAATGAAATTCACAGTCTGTTGTTGGCCTGTTACAATTTCGTGCCAAATTTTGATAATTTCCAATTTGCAACCTGCTTTTCAGCAAAATTCTGGCAAATTAGTTCCTGTGTGAAAAGTGAGAGACAAAGGCAACAAATGGGAGGATGTCAACGGTTTCTGCATAAGCTGTGGTTGTGGCGTTTCCGTTTTGGCAGCTTCCTGTAAATTAAGGCGTTGAGCTTCCCCTTTACATTCCACGCCACACTTGTCTGCTGTAAGCCTCTGCAGTTGTAGGTAGTAAGTCATCATCATCATCTTCATTTTCATCAGGGCAAGCTCTGATCCAGGACCTGGAGCTGGGCATCCTCTGGACCATACTGAAACACACTTCCCCTCCACCATCCACATCCTTCCTCCCGTATGCTGATCTAGCATGATGCCTCTCAGCATGTTGGGCCTCCTCATGCTCATGCCCTTACTGTGTGGTGAGTGATAATGATGCGCTACAATATCTGTATGTGTGTCTTGAATTTTATATGTAACTTTAGGGAGAGATTAAAACATATTGAAGAGATTAATCATGTTCAATTACTGGGGTAATTTCTTGCTTGCTAAAGTTTCAGTAGCTCCATGTGTTAACAGTGATGGCGACAACTAAAAATGAACTGAAAAATGTACACCAGATGATTGTTCTTGAAAAAAAAAAAAGTCTTTGTTGTGAGGTGCTGTAATTTTTAGGAAATTAGAAACAATTTTGTAGCCTTCGATATTTTAACAGAATAGAAAGAAAGTAACGTTTTTGAATAAAACTTGATCTTCTAACTGGGAGACGTAGGTGTGATAATGTTTGTGGTAAAAAACATCCGTTGTATCTGTGACAGTTGTGTAAACAGAGCTGACTGCACAGAGAGATGTGGTGGATAAACGTCTTTCCGTAGCTTCTCTCTTCTTTCAGTGTGTCATTTTGTGTTAAATAACTTTTCCTTTTGGTCAGGTATCCTAAAAAGAGATGTTATTTCAACAGACTATCCCACTACATTAAATATTACAAATGTTTGTCATATATTTTTTTTAATCATTAGGCCTACTATTATATATACTATTTTCACTGAACCGTGGTGATGTTCACATGGCTAAGACACAGATCTATGATTTAACACTGTTTTTATAAACATGAAAGCATTCCTTGAGCTACAGAACTCAGCCTTACACAGAGTGATATGCATTGGTGACATGAGCCACCAGAGTGCAGCAAAGTCAACCATTAAAGTTCTAAAAGAGCATTATTGTTTTGTCTATCAGCAGATGCAGACAGCACGTGTACAGATGACGTTCTTATCCTGAATCCATCTAAGGTTATAGTCGAATATGGAGGGGAGGTCATAGTAAACTGCACCAACCCAGAAGATGATCATGATGGGATATACTGGACAAATGGGACCACAGATGTTGAGAAAGAGGAATATAGGGCTTTTGTCTCGTTGACATTGACACCGTCAGACTGGGATGCAAGGGCCCAGTGCAAATTAATGCGGACTGGCAATGTTGATTGCACGAAAGACCTTGAAATCACTGTGTACAGTAAGTGTAATTTCAAATAGATACTATGTAGTGGAAAAAAGATTTAAAAAAAGAAAGAAAAAACAATATAGTAACTCCATTATCTAATTTTGTTTTGATAGAGAATCCAGACGGGGTCGACATGTTTCCTATAAAGCATGTGGAAGCAACGGTGGAAGGGATGCAGTACCAGCTGCAGTGTGATATCTCTGAGGTTGCCCCTGTTCAGAACCTCACTGTGAGGTGGTACAAAGACAATGAAATAATCATGATAGACTCTTTCACAAATACAAACAAACTACCAGTGAGTGAGTCTTCTATTTTGACAGTCAACATCAGCAGAAAAGACAATGGAGCTCAGTTTCGATGTGAGGCTCAGCTGGACTTTGAGCCTTTTGGACCGAAACTTCCTGCTTTTGTTGCCACACACAATGTTTCTGTACGCTGTAAGTTAACATTCCGCTTTTTCCAGATTATTTTATCATTTTTATTTTAAAATTAGACTAAAAAAAGCCAAAGTTAATATGGTTCTCTATCATGTAAATATTTGATTGATTTAAAAAGACTACATTTGCCTCTTCAGATGCCCCTGTGTTCACCAACGACATTCCTGAAGTCCACATTGTCGAAGAGGATAACAATGTCACCCTGGACTGTGAAGCTGAGGGTCACCCTCCTCCTCACTTTCAATGGACCCGTGATGGGGTGAATATGATGGAGTACACAGACAAGCTCATTATTACTCAAGTAAACACCAACACAATTTACACCTGCATAGCTGCCAATGATCTGGGAAGAATAACTAAGACAATCCATGTTAATGCGATGAGATATCCCCCGACGACACCTGCTGCGGCCAGAAACATGCCTGAGGCATCACCACTAGAGGGTATACTTCTGTCCTTTACATTAGTTTAGATATGGAATATGTATCAATAATATCTTCTTTTTTATCAACCTGTGGATATTGTTGACAACTTATTATTTATTGTGCTCCAAAATCAAATGCTAATGGAATATGTTTACTTTTGAATGACAGATTGCCCCCTAACATTGACGCCTGCTGAACTTGTGGTTAGATTTGGTGATCCAGCTTCAGCTAATTGCACCA
>NW_019433990.1:0-2708 GCF_002814215.2 Seriola lalandi dorsalis
GATCAATGTTCATCGCTCAGTTTGCCAGAGACCCACCTATTTCCCCAGGGCTAGGAAATACTCTACAGACCCTCTGACCCAGTTGGGATCCAGTCCATGCATTTCCTCATTACACCCTCCCGGATGGTCTCCACTGTCTCGGTCATGTGATTGCCTGCTGTCTACGCCCAGCCCCGGTCAGCCCCGAGCGAGAGAGGCGCATCTTCGACAGGGGAGGGAGGTGAGATCTGCACCTGTCGAATGGGCTGTCTGCTTCTTAACAAGAGCAGACCTATTCAGGACAAGTGAGGAAGACTTCCACAACGCCCCACAGCCTAGAGGTGGTAAGTGATGTCTGTGTGTGATGTGAAGTACAGTACGGCTTAATATTTAGCAGGACTAATACACAGTTTGTAAATACAGATGCATGATATAACACGCTGTTGTCAGATTTTACCAATTCATTCATGTATCACAAAAGCTATTTACCAGTGCATGCAGCTACGGGCGCGCCTGCGACTCAAAATGAAAACATCTATATTTCATTTCTGTTTGGACTTGTGTTTGGGATTCAATACTGAGTTTGTACTGTCCTTTTTTAATCAGAGTTTTATCTCTTGTGATACCATAGTACTTCTACTTTCTTGTCCTTTATTTTCTCATAAATGTGCCAAGTGTCCTTGAATTATTTTTTTCATTAAGATGTGGGAGATAAAGACCAAGAGACAAATACACTGACTGCACTGTTACTATAATGCATTTGCACGTGTACAATAACCTTGTAAATTAAATCAACCACTGCAAGGACTGCAAGCTCATAGTGCAAAGGAAGGTTGTAGTCTTCTTTTTTATTGCATGGGAAACTGTGTCATTGGATTAGACAATCTATCTATCTATCTATCTATCTATCTATCTATCTATCTATCATATCTATCTATCTATCTATCAAATTTTTTATTATTATTATTATAAACAGTGAGCTAATGGACACATGAATTTCCCCTAGGTGATACATAAAGTGTCTATCTATCTATCTATCTATCTATCTATCTATCTATCTATCTATCTATCTATCTATCTATCTATCTTTATTAATATTAATATAAGTAATCACAGGAATTAATTAGAGAAGAACTGTCAATCCTTGAGTCAGCTGAGCAGCAAAATCAGAGAGAAATATTTTTGTAATCTTGTTGTATTGTATGCCATGTGAATGTGTGTGTGTAGAAAGAGATATAATTTGCTGTCTTGACAACTGGTATTTGCAGATAATGGGTACACTTCGGGACCTCCAATTTGCCCTCCAATTAAAGATTGAGGAGCTCCGCCAGAGGGACACACTAATAGATGAGTTAGAGCTGGAGTTGGATACAAAGGATGAACTCATTCGGAGATTACAGGAAGAGCTGGATCGCTACAGGGCCACAGTCTCCCTCCCAGGACCCTCTGCAGTCAGTGCAGGTACAGAACATGCTGCTTTCATATGTCATGTTTTAGAGTTTAGAGCAAAAGCCCTAAACCTGAGCTACATGTATGACTTATTGCATGTGTGTATTTTCTCTGTCCTGTAGCTTGTTCAGCTCAGTTTGAGGACAAGCAGAGAGCCAAAAGGAGGACAGTCATTTCTGAGCCCTTCAGTCTGGACCCGGTGACTCTTGCCATGGTTTCACAAAGAAGCTGTGACAAAAGCCACGAGTAAGAGCACACAGTGTTCTCTCAGCTCCCACCTGCTCTAACTGAAAAAAATCAGTCTCTCAAGTGTTCAAGCCTCCCCCAACTGCTTTCTGCATGACTCAGAATCAATAAATATTTCCAATCATTTTCAGTCACTGCAGCCTATGACACAGAATTAAAGGCCCTTAAATGCCTTTAAATGTTACATCATTATCCTGCTTTCATGCCCTCAGGTCACAGAGGTTGATTCAGGCAGCGTTTTTGAAAAATGAATTGTTGAAGAACCACGACGAAGGAGAAATCAGAGCCATCATAGCCTGCATGTATCCCACCACCATCAATCAAGGCTGCTATGTTATCCAGGAGGGGACCAGCGGGGCTCAGGCTTATGTTTTAGAAGGTAAATCATTTTCTTCTTACAACTGCTAACATTAATCATACTTGAGAGGGTATTTATTAAGACTTCCTTGAGATGACAGGTGCTTAAGGACAGTCAGATGAAATGATAGATTTTATCATATTTTGGCCTATCAGGTTTACTGCTGGCTCACAATTTGATTAGATTATCTGACACTACTTTCAAGCACAATGATCTGACAATTGCATGGTTGAGCGAGGAAAAAGAGGAGGCACTTTGGGGAATAACAAGTGACCTACATTGATGTTTTGTGTTGAAATGTCAACTTAAGCCTGAAGAGACAGGAGAAAAAAAAGGTTCTGCTTTTCTTTGATTGCAGAGTTCATCGGTGCTCGAATCTTGGTAGCATTTGTAATGTGACAACTAACAGAGGGCGGCTGCCCCCTATTTGGATGATGTGGATGGTTCTTGACAGTCCCTCTTTATTTTCCAGCCCCAAAAATCATGCACCTAACACTTCTATGTATTGTACGTGCTATATTTCTTCACTGACTGTGTGTTCATTAACAGAGGGGAGGCTGGAGGTGACAAAAGACGGACGGAAGCTGCTTACAATCGAGCCACAGGACATGTTTGGAGAGCTGGCTCTCCTCTATAACTGCATCCACACCTACTCTGTCTCAGGTATCAAAGCAAT
>NW_019433991.1:0-1930 GCF_002814215.2 Seriola lalandi dorsalis
GGTGTCCAGAGGGTGCAAAATGCATCAATAGAGTATAAAAGACATGTCTGAGTAAAAGACATTGGATTTCAAAAATTTTACTAAAAAGAAAAGTTCCTGCAAAAATTTATGCCACAAGCTGTAACACAGCCAAAATGATCATCAAATCAAAAAAAAAAGTTGAGAAAAATGTACAAAAATGCCCGAGGAGGGCATAAGGGTTAAAACAGGTTTGACGTTACATCCTGTGATCTATAAAATACTTAACGTAAGGATATTCTTCAGCTGCGTTACATTTGACAACTTGATAACCTATCCTGAATGGTGTCTCTGTCGCACTCACCTGGTTTTCCCTTTCTAAGCGGAGATACTAGAGCTAAACCTTCCCTTTCCTTATTTGAAGCGACTGCCAGATAGCTTAGCTAACAGACACTTCCAACTGACTCAGGCTAATACCGCCCAATATCAGAGAATAAAGCATCTTATTCATAATGCAGTTTGTCCAATGTGCACCCTCTAGCGACCTTTGAGATACTTGTGGTGCAGATTCGTTAAAGGGGTAGTCCACGCCAGTGTTTTTAAACCATGCTCCCAGTCACCTGATCTCACTGACGTCTTCAGTAACCATAACTTATCAGTAATAATATCTGGGATGGTTTTAGATCAAATTTGCATATGCGTCGTGACCCATGGCCCTTATACTGCCCTTATCCTGATCAGTGAGGCATATGATATCAGCTGTTTGCCTTAGCACTTTATTGATTCGAGGCAAGCTGTGGCTTGTGGGCTAACCTCTGCTGTACTTGAGCTCACTTTCACAGAAGTACTTCCCTGAATGCACAATGAAAAACAACATCAGCTGCTTTTATTGACACATCATCTCTTTCCGTGCAGTTCTCGCTGACTCTGCTGTTTTGGTTCTGCAGTTTCATCATTCAGGGTGACTGCAGGTTGACTGATGTCCACTTCCTCATCAAAGACCAAAATACAGTCTGTGTGTGTTTGTGTGTTGCTGCCACGGAGCAGTGTGAACTTGCTAACTTGGGTAAGTTATTGGAAGGCTTAAAAGAGAAAATATATTCATCCGCTTTGTTTTATATGAATCCCCTCAGTGTCATATAGTTTTTGGAATGAGAGCTTTAAAGATCATGTGATTGCAGTGGCAAACAATTTTATTATCTGGGTGTGTGTTGTGTTGCTACTTTAACCAGCCTCTTGTTTCTGCTGTACAGTGCCAAAATGGTGCCTGTTCATGCTGCTTGTGCCTTGTTAAGCCTTGCACCCCTGTTGGTGCTTGGTGTTCCTCCCATTTGGACCCAGCCAGAGCAGGTGCATCTCTCCTATACAGGTAAGTACTTGATCGTTTTGTATCGGCTTCGTGTGTTTTCAATTAGGGAAGCTATTTTCCCCATACCAATACAAGCCAGTGTCCAGGTCATATGGATTGCAGATTTGCAGATGTTTTGTACAGATCACTCAATGATATAATGACTAAAAGCACCGGTACTTTTACTGGTACGTGGCTCTGCAACAAGTTCACTAAAAGGTCCATTTCACTTTCAGTTATCTTGATATTAAAAAGCCTGTGAGTTTCATGTAATGTAGCTTAATTAAAGGCTGAGGTCCTCAATGAAACATTAAGGTTTACTCCCAGCAACAGAAGCATGTTCTGCTAAAGAGTCCTGCTGCATGTAAACACTACTTGTCCACTCTCTGTAAGTCATTTACTGTAGGTCAAATGCACCAGATCACTGTTTAAACTGCCACATATATAGCTTATGTTACCCTGATGCGCAGAGTCAGTACAACAGAAATATATATTTGTTTTTTCCCTATGAAGGTGAAACATGTGGTAGTCATTTAATGAGTTGATGTCTTGATGAATTGAGTACCTGGCCAGTCGTCAGCTTAACTTAGAATCTTGCCAGCGGCAAGATCAAAAGCAACACTC
>NW_019433992.1:0-2429 GCF_002814215.2 Seriola lalandi dorsalis
ATCTTTTGAAGCAGCCCT
Source organism: Seriola lalandi dorsalis (assembly GCF_002814215.2). Taxonomy (NCBI): domain Eukaryota; kingdom Metazoa; phylum Chordata; class Actinopteri; order Carangiformes; family Carangidae; genus Seriola; species Seriola lalandi. Next base: position 19 of record NW_019433992.1, read on the forward strand.
CAGTTTTGAATATGCCTTTCAGCAGGCGGAGGCATTGTACGAAGAGAATACGAGTTCAGTATGACTCACAATTTTCCTAATTATGGGGAAACTTTAGAAAGAATTTGCTGTATTAATCTCTTGCATCCAGTTTCCATATGTGTTATGCCTGGCCCTGTGTGTCCAGAAATATGTCAGCAGTTTCGACTATACAACCCTAAATTATGGAGAGACAAACTTTGAAAGAGTATTGAAGTGGAAAGGTTATTAAGTTATTTAGTTATTATATTAGTTATTTTTTCCTATGATGTTGGCGAGCAAAACAAAAGAAAAGTCTACATATTATCACATAACTCATGCATCTCTGTTTTTTTTTTTGTTTTCTTTCCACCCTCAGTCACCACAGGCCGGCACGAAAGACAAGACGCTTTGCTGTTGGTTCTGCACCTCAGGTCCTATTTCCCTAAGTGCCAAAATTGAAAGGAAGGGATACACCCCAGGTGAGACTTAGTCAATTATTAACAATGCACCTGATAACCTTGTTAGTCATCTATTAACCAGATAAGTTAATAAAAGTATTACACTCTGCAGATAATTGCATTGATTCGTATTTTCACACTGGCTAAAAAGCAGATTACTGCTTAAAAATGAAGTGGAACTTTACTTAACCTCTCCTCCACCGTCTGTAACTCTGTAGGAGAGTCAATCCAGATTTTTGCTGAGATCGAGAACTGCTCGTCCCGCATGGTGGTGCCAAAGGCAGCCATCTACCAGACCCAGACCTTTTATGCCAAAGGGAAGATGAAGGAGGTCAAGCAACTGGTGGCCAACCTGCGGGGAGAATCTTTGTCCTCAGGCAAAACTGAGACCTGGAGCGGCAAGATGCTGAAGATCCCACCTGTTTCTCCCTCCATCCTGGACTGCAGCATCATCAGAGTGGAGTACTCGCTCATGGTGAGTATAGCCTTACTGTATTTGGGTTGCTTTCATGTTCTCCTGAACATTCAGCCTAACTGCCCTTTCTTTTCACTTGCCACCTCACTGGCACAAGTGTCACTGCTTTCGTTAGTTTCCTCTATTATCACCATCTCTCAGCGCCATTATCAGTACATAATCAATATTTCCTAGTAAGCCAGTGCCTCTTCTGCTAAAGAACCTGGCTGACTCAGCTAGCGCTTGCCAAATCTGGGCCCTGGATTGCACCAGGTGTTATCTCCACATGCTGCTAAGAGCATTAGCCCAGAATATCTGTGGTAACACCTGCCTTGAGGGCGCTTATAACCTCTTTACCCTGTGAGCAGACAGGCACCAGATGAGGGCTCTAACTTGCATTAGCAACCGACCTCAAGACATTGACCCACATCTTGTTGAACTACTGCACAACCCCTATATAGCCCTGGCTAGTGTGGTTTTAGGTTACATTTATTAAAGATCAGAATAACATGCAAATTCTAACCTGCTCTGGTGTCCTCATGTCTGTAATCAGGTATACGTGGACATACCTGGGGCAATTAACCTGTCCCTGAACCTGCCCCTGGTCATCGGAACCATCCCCCTCCACCCCTTCGGTTCCCGTACCTCCAGCGTCAGCAGCCAGTGCAGCATGAGCTGGCTTGGCATGGGTCTGCCTGAGAGACCTGAAGGTAGGTTAAATCTCATGGTCATGAATCAAATTTAAATTTCTATTTTCAATATAATTCCCAAGAATGCTAACACGTGGCTTGCTCTTCCTTTGCAGCTCCTCCAAGCTATGCAGAAATTGTGACAGAAGAGCAGAGGCAGAGCAGTCTGGATGTCCCAGCAGCACGTGAGGAGCTGGATGGACCTCTCTTCGCCTATATTCATGAGTTCCGCTTCCAGCCTCCTCCTCTGTACTCTGAGGTAAAAATACCATAGAGCATAGCATTTTCCCATTTATCTTTCTATTACAGGCTAATTGAAATCAGCTATTTGTTTCCATAAATAAAATATCTTCTCCTGGTCCCTCCTCCACTCCAGATCGATCCAAACCCAGATCATGCCAGCCGTACAGAGGAGCGCAGGCTCGACGTCTGTCCATCACGCTGAAGGGTATTCCTGAAATTCCCCTGAGCGACTCAAGGAACTCCCAGGAGGCTGTTTGCAAGGCTCAGCTTTGCTTATTTTTCTCCAGCAACAACGTTCACGCTACGCTGTTGACATCGCGAGAAAAACAAAGTATCCAACCAACCAACCAACAAAGTCTTGGACAAATACCCAGAGTTGAGTTGGGTTGGACAAATCTGTTCCTGCCCTCCCTCAGTGAGAGAAACAGGAGTCACAAGTGTGGGGTATCACTTCCTTTCTGTGTCGGCCTGCTGAGGGTGGGATATGTACAGATGAACACATATTCAGTCTGTATGGGGAAAAAAAAAAAAAAAACCCCACTAGTAGCGAGAGCCCTGGTGATAGTA
>NW_019433993.1:0-1625 GCF_002814215.2 Seriola lalandi dorsalis
AAATAGATTATTATGTATTACAGATTAAACTATCCAGCAGTATTAAAAGTAAATTAGTTCTGAATTAAGCAGCTGCAAAAAATTTTGTGACTTTTGGTACTTGAAGTTTTTCTTTACTTTTACTTATTTTACATTTTTACATGCAGGACTTTTATTTGCAACAAAGTATTTCCACAGTGTGGAAATACTGTTTTTACTGAGGTTCTGAATTTTTCTTCCAACACTGTTTATCTACAGTATAGAAAATTTCACAGTGCATACAGTTTTTTATTTTCTTTCCTGTGAAGCAGCACCAATCAAACACTTACCTTCATAATCTTCATTGGGTCAACATGACATAATTAATGGCATTTTACTCACTCCCTTTGTGAGTGTGAAATGTTGAAACTCTAGGAGAACTCTTCAAACAAATATGCCTCGGTTATGTTATATTTGCCAATAGCGCAGAAGAGACCGTTGTGTATTAACATTTTTTAGAAGTATTTGTTGTCATAACATCTCTGATCAGGAAGTCAGTGTCTCAGCAGCATGCATTTGTCACAGACGAACACAGGACGTGCTCTATTTATTCCTCTGTTTGATACGCTGGAATGTCTGTTTCATGTCTGCAGCTTGTAATCCTGGAGACAAACTACAACAATCCCACAGTCCAAAAAAATAGTTAGCTCATCCAGCAGCAGCATGTTCTTGTGTTGTGGTTGTCATGTTGCACTACAAAAGGAGGAGATGATGACTGTACGACGTGCATATGTATCATGTGCTTCCCCCCAAGAGAGGTTTATATTTGGAGTTTGTTTCCCCAAATATACTGAGTAAGAATGTGCGTCTAGATTTTGGCAATCAGTGAAAAGAATTTTTCCACAGCTGTCTCAATCAATTTGTCTCTACCATTTTGGATGGCTGCTGTAATCCATAGCGATCATTTATATAAACAGACAACGTTGGCATGGTACACAGAGTTCATCATTTTGTGCAGAATTGATGGTTTTTAAAGGAATATGAAAATTTTATTTATGTGTCTTACAGAATCAGTACATATGAGATACAAGTGTAAAACATGATATCATAAGTTTGGCAAATTCCATTCACTGATGAAGACGCATGTGTCATGCGGCTGAAAGCTCTGGAAATAGGCTAGTAAGTGGACCTTCCGTTGAGACTGTTTTGTCAAACTGTCATTTATTTCATCTAATTAACTGATATTCACTGAATGTTGTATCCAATTTTGAAACGGTGCATTTATAATGACGACTGACATAAGGAGCTTATGTTTTCACCTGTGTGTGTGTGTGTGTGTGTCGGTGTGTGTGTTTGTTTTTTTGTTTCATGAATTTGTCAGGAAATAATATATGGATCTTATAAATTATTATGTTTTATGACAAATAAATTGTTTATGTTATCAGAGTACTTCCATGTGTAGGATTATTTGGCCTTGGCAGAGCTATCCGCCGTACTGAGTGCCATTTTAGTTATGTAGAAATAGAAATACATGCTAATATAATATACAAATACACATAATTAAATACACTTTTATCATTTAAAAAATTTATTCAAAAGGTAGTAGAAATTTAGAGGAAGAAAAAAAGCTTAAATATATGGGGAAATGGTAAATTATAAAAAAAAAA
>NW_019433994.1:0-2816 GCF_002814215.2 Seriola lalandi dorsalis
TGCCAATTTCTCATCTCAGCCACAAAAGTCAGAGTATTCCTCTAAATCTCCCCTACAGATATTCATACCATGACAACAATAACAATCCACCCTCAATGTTTAATGCACAAACACCAGGAGGCTTCCTCACACACAGCTTACTGAAGAATTGACTCACCATCCCACTGATTCAGTTAAATTCAGAGTTCAGCTTTGCTACAAACCATTTTTCCTTTCCTTTCACAGTGTTTGCATTTGTGTGCCCGTGTTTATGTGAAAGCTGCAAGTTTGAGATAAATCTGATAAATGTTACTGTCACTCACACCATATCTTGTGGTACAGTTGGAGTATAAATCCAATTGGAGTAAAACTTATATAAGTTAAAGTAAAAATTGTTTAAAGGGAAGAAAGTGGAATATTATTGAATGAAATTATTTCCTAAAACAGCTAGAGCTACATTGGTAGTGGTGGCATGCTTCATGACAACTAACTGGAGGCAATACTTAATTGCATCTGTTCATCTTGTGTTTATTCGGCTGTTATTAGAAGTTCTAGTTTGACTAGTGTATTAGCAGCTGCAAATGTTCTGTTGGCATGTAAGCACAGGAATATACTCACGGTTACATATTGCATGCAAGACAGCGAGATATCTGCATCCCTATGTGCCATAGCTGAAGGTTTGCATGCAAGCAGCATGGAACAAGTATTGTTTCTTTAATGGAGCTTTTTGTGGCATTAATTAGTCAGCAAGCACTCATTCCAGCATTATATCACATGCTCTCACATGCAGACAGTCACAAATACACGCAAGTAGTTTGCATGCATAGGGAAGGCGCAAAGCGGTAATTGAGGCGTCTTCTCATATTTGTTCTGTCACGCTCAGCTCGTTTGTGGTGTGGGTGGACAGAGCGAATGGACAAGGGAGAGGAAACTGACAAAGACAAGAGGACAAAAGAGAGAAGGAGGCAGACAGTGGGAGGATGGATGGGGAGACTGGGGTAGAGAGAGAGAATAAGGCCATCAGAAAGAAGGTGAATTCAAGAAATAAGATTACTGTTAAAAATACAGCACCATCCCTCAGAGGCCCGCTCTCAAAAATAAAGAGAGGGAAAATCAGTGACAATAAAAATAGAGAGTGGGAGCAAGCTGTTGTGTGGTTTAAAGAGAAATTGGGAGAAAGAACAAATAACCTTGAAGGAAGAGTCTTTTCATTCATTAATGCAGACACTCTCTGTCTCACACACACACACACACACTCAGTCACTATCTGTCTGTGTTTCACACTTAAAACAATCACGCAGTTTAGGTATAAGATATCCTCAGAGGACACAATCTTAATGAGCATGGAGTCCAATGAGCATGCCATCTTTGAAGTGTTTTTCTCTCACACACAAATGAGTCAGCTATCTTTGAACTGTTAGCTCTGTGACTAATAGCATTGCACTGGGCCCTTTGTCTGGAGATTTCCGCAAGGCATGCACACACATGCACATGATGCATGTACACAAATGGCTAGTGAGGATATTAAACACACTGAATACAATACAGCAGCGCACACACATTAAAAAACAACAATAGTATAGTATGTATAGTAATAGTATGCACAGTATGTATGCACACAGGAGAACTGATCAACTGTTTAATTTGATACACACAGCACTATGCCTCAAGTGTAATGAGAGAAAAGACACCTAAAGATTACCAATATAGTACTTAACATGTTTAGGCATGCTATTTAGGCGATGATTATTTTATCCTGATTGAAGCTAAGATAAAAAAAAGACCCACATACAAAGAGGTAGCACTCGAAGCTTTGCTATTGGCTTATTCTGTTTGTTCATTTTCCAAGAAAAATGTGTTGAAGCACTGACGCAGAATAAATAGGCTAATTGTATGGAGATTCCAGCAACTTTGCTTCCCTTGCTCTGAGCCTGGGTAGACTGTGTGTCATCATGAGCAGATGAACTCAGTGAAAATAAAAACAAAACAGTGGCCTTTAGGCGAGATGCCTGTGTCTTGCCATAATCTCTTCACCAGACATTATTAGTAGCCTCAGATCGATTTGTCTCTGCAAGTTTTGTTAGATACCAACAACTGTGTGGGAAGAAAAATGTCATATCGTTAGTCTCCACTTTCCACAATTACCCTTTTCTCTGTCTTTCTTTTTTGTTCTCTTTCTCCTTTGCTACTTACAAGAAAGTGCGAGGATGATGTGTCACATGCGGCACCACTGCAGTCATTTGATGGGCTGATGGTACTTTACTGGAGAGAAAAAGATGAATTGAGAGTGAGTGGGAGAGATGGAGGGAACAAAAGTGGAAATCACTGCAGATCTTGACACAACAGTGGTCCCACTTTTATGCAAATTTAAAAATAACTTGCATTAATAAGTTTTATATTCTCTCCGATTCAAGCATCTCTCTCTCTTTCTCTATTCCTCAAAACAGCTTCCCATGTTATCCGTATCTTCTTCCTCCTCCCACCCAAAGTCTCTGTGTCACTTTAATGCTTTGACAGGTTGCAGCTTTTATCCAGACGTATAGTTGTGAAGTTTGATGTGAAGGTTTTACCAGCACTTTGTACATCCCACATGCTTCAGACTCCCATGGGAATGCTATGAATGGAAAAACATTCAGAAAGACTATATGACTTTGAATAACACCTTGGCAAATTGTTTGTTTCCCCTTCTCTCTTCTTTTTTATGCCCTTATCCTCTTCACCTCTCGTTTCCTCCCCTTCTATCTTCCTTCCTTTTGTCCTCTTGTAACATCCTATCCCAGGTGCTGAAGTCTCTCCCCCGTATTGAGGGTCGTCCCGGTGCCTCTCTGCCACCTATG
>NW_019433995.1:0-3189 GCF_002814215.2 Seriola lalandi dorsalis
ATCACTTCCTGTGGTCTATCCCAGCCGTCGCGACTTGTGCAGTGAACTCTAGACAACTTGTGGTTCAGTCATGGAACGCCTTTAGTGTGAAAGAAAACACACATTATGTAATGCCACACTCATTTTCTTTCAGACAGCAGAGACAGAAGCAGATGTTGCTTTTGTCACATTGAAGGAACAGTCCTACATTTTTTTTTGGACAATTAGGATCAGATGAGAAGATGATTGATTGAACAGCTTCTTGAATTCATTACAGAAGAAGAGACTGACAGTAATAGGTGGGTGGTGTCGCTGTCTGTTGCACCTTCAACTTGCAGAACTGTCACATGGGGGACAGAAACTCATGAATGTTTTGCTCCATTAACACAGCACTTGACCTGCTCTCCCCTGGGAAGGACAACACCCTGCCACTGTTATCTTCAGGATATGTGACAACCCTCCGCCCTGCCTCCTTGCAATCAGCTGCCAGATGTGAGTACATCAGTGTCTTCCGCAGCCTCTTCCCCCTTTTCCCATGAGATGATGAATTAAACTGGGGAAGACCATATTGGTGGCCAAAGAACACGCCACGATGTCTGGGAGGAGATATGTGGTGATCTCCCTTGGAGATCTCCCTGCCAAGGTCAACCCTCATATTTATTGAGGAGAGGAGGGATGATGCAGCTCTTTCCGGTGTTCCCTTGAGTACACTCAGGACCTCACTTTTTCTTGTGTGAATACCCCCTCTTTCTAACATCTGAAAGTAATTTTGGACATGCACATGACTTTTTCTAGTGTTTCACCTCTTGCTTACAGATTTCTGGTGTCTTGGCCTCCTTTTTCAGTATCAGCTAATGTCACCAGCTGTAGCGCTCTTGAGACAGCACAGTCTTACTGACAAAATGTGTTGAAGATTTGTATTGGCAAGTGAGGGGCAGTTCACTGGTGCAGACCCACTGGTGCAGGCAGGCCAGGGTGTCAATAGGTTACTCTGACAAGGAAGCTACGCAAGGAACTCCAAAGGTCAAACCAAGTGAGTGATCTGCTAATGACGCCCTCCCAGCTCCCTTCCTCCCCATGACACTTCCTTGATCTTGCAACACTCCGCTGGTGTGTGGAGGTCACCTCTCATCTGGCCTGAGTCCTGTCATTATCTTCCTGGTGTTGTAGCCTGCTGATGGGTTTCTGCAGGCCAGTGAACCACCACTAACTAAACACAGACTTAAAAAAAAAAACTTACTTTAAGTTTTGACAAATGAGGGCCAAAAATTGCACTGCTCCCTGCATGTTCCTGCATGTTAATATGGTGAGAAGATGATGAAATAAAAATGTAAGAATATGCATCATGTAACCATAATATTAGCTATACAAGACCTAAAGATTAGGTACAAAAACTGGCATCATATTAATCAATAAAACAAATCATCACAAACGAATTGCTGCTCTGTGTCCCTCAAAAGTCTGGGCACTCAGTGCAGTTTCTTGCTTATAGGAGTAAGGTTTAATTATAATTCCAGATGAGGTGTTATACTGTATTTCAGACCAAATCCCATAGCAATATTGCAGACTATCCCACCCATATGGTGGATGTTCAGGTGCTGCAGTCATGTCTGAATACACTCAGGGTGAATAGAGTGTAAAAACACTTCTACTGCCGCTCCGTTGCCTGTGTTTTACTTGGCAGGCACATTTGCTATGAAGTGTTTTAGTTCCTTTTACAGTTTGCCAGTTATGATTCCCTATTAAATCTCTTCTGTTCCCATTATAAGTTGCTTATACAGTATGTGTCAAACATACTGAGCCAGTCACAAACTCAGACACTGTACTGTGAGTAAAACTTAAAACCAGCTAAACAGGAGCTCTGTCATTCATGATACTTGACTTCTAAGACACAGTCTCAGCTGTTTGCAGTTTTCTGCTGTTGCTGGCTGGAATGCCTACAGTAGGCCTACTGTAAATCTGTTTGCTCCCAACCAAAGGAGAGATTTACAGCTAAATCTGTGAGATTACAAGTGGTTAAAACTGGGAAATGAAATCATCTGATGTCCAACTCAGTCCTGGTTTTTGTTACAGTTGGTTCATATGTGAGTTACAATACATTCTTAATGGGGGTGTTTATTACAATTTGATTTAATAAGTGTAGGTAATGGACCAGAGATGAACTAAATTAAGGGAGTGTTGCTTTCCAGCATGATGTTAGTCTATACCTTATGCTGAGGAGAGATAACATTAATAATTGGTGAAAGAGGGAGGAGGTGCAGAGATGGAGAACAATTTAGATCACCTTAATTTAAAAAAAAAAAATGTTTTCTACAGGACGAGAACACTTTGTAAATGTACTGAGCACACTCATTTTATAGTAGGATATATTCACCCAGGCACCGCAGGGCCTTGTAGTTGCAAATGTAAGTACGATTATTTCTGGCCCATTTCCAAGCATTTAGAATAAGTTCAATTCGTAATCAAGTCTGTGCTCGCTTTGCTTGGTCTGTCAGGAATTCCACATGAGGACTTATGGTGGATAAAGGCTCTTGAATTATTAATGAAGTCGAATGGGAAAGCAGCAGCTGCTTGTGCTCACAGGGAGTTTTTGGTGTGAATATAAAGAAAGTCAGAGGATAGAGTTAGTTTAGCACTCCATGACTCCACTCCTATCAGGAGAGGAGGACAAGTGCTATGCCCAGATGTTGGACAGATGTTCAGTCAAAGGGGGAAGAAAAACTTAAAAGGCTGACCTGAATTTTGATCAAACAACACCAATGGCACGCGTCAATTTACAAAGTTACGGCTTATTTAACCTTCCTGGCACAGGCCTGATAACATTAAGTTGAGAGCAGATTATTCTTGTGCACTGGAATACATCAACATAAGCGGGTATTTTTGTTGCCGTGTTCAAGACTAATGATGATACGGAACAGGTCTTTGGGAGCAGATGGCCCATGCACCTGATATTTTTTGTTTCAGACAAGGGGAAACAAAGCAAAAAGTCCTGCTGCTTTGAGTCTTACTTTTATGTTTGTCCAGGTAGTGAGATATCTATCCAGAAATCTCTGCCTCCACCCCTGTATAATGGAAGTGAATCACATTACAGTGTGGATACTATGGTTTCTGTGGCTTAACTGGGACCTTGTCTTTGGAAAGAGAAGTTACTATTGAATTTTGTAGTGTATTTTTTTATTCTTTAGCACCACAAACAAAATTCTTTTCATG
>NW_019433996.1:0-2899 GCF_002814215.2 Seriola lalandi dorsalis
TTGTATTGGTTTCCAAAGTGTGTGTGTCCACTGAGTTCTGACCGATTGTTCTGATCAAGTTTGACAAAGCGCTGATGATGTTTAAGGCGAAAATGAAGCAGGTAAAGTGTAACTGAGATAATGCGGACATTTCAGGTAGATCTTTAAAAATACTCCTATAATACATGTCATTATTTCATCCGTGATAATAGCCATTGATCTCAGCTCTTTACATTTGTATCTACAGGCCATACAAACCCTGCAAATTAATGGACATTTAAAGTCTAAGTGCTGTTGTAAAGTCACACACTGGTAGAGAATGAGCAGCTTCTTTATCAGTGACAATCATGAGAATCCCTGTCTGTGTTTTCATGTCATCGATCTGAACGCAGCAGCCACTGAGATCCATGACAAGATTTCCTGAATGCCTTAGAGACACACAGGACTGCCTCTTCTCCACCTAACACTTCCCCACACATTTCATCCATAACCTTACTCGTTATCATGAGCTGTGCACGAGTTGTGTTGCCATCTCCTGACCGTGTGAGACGCTCGGCTGAAGTGGATTAGGAAGCTAAAACAATTTCACGTTTTACAAAAAAAAAGCCATATAATTAATCCTGTGAGGGAACAGGTGTGAGAATGTGGGAGGCGGCCTCCTTCTCTCGATATTAATGTGTTGTGTAACAAAATCTGATGAACGTCATGAGAATGATTACTACTGTACATCTGCTGTCACTGAACACAGGCCGTTGTAACAGAAACGGGGTGTTAGAGGGAAAACAAAGGGGTAGATCCAGTGAACTGACGCTGGACTACGAGGTTCAGGTTCAGGAGTTCAGGTTTGTAGTGGGTAGCAGTAATCATCTCAACCCCCCTTAATTTACCTCTATGCACCAAAGTCTATACTTCAGCTGCATTATGTGTCATGTATGTTAAGTTTATCTTATTAAAGCATTTATTGTGAAGTCGTGTACCGATTAAGAAAATATTGAATCGTTATCGTGTTACGAAGCCCCCAAAGTCCCTAAAGATTATATTTTTTCATCTTGTGCACACGGGATATGGATCTTGGATCTCTAATGGGTTTTATACTTATTTATTTTTTATTTATCTGATTTGATTTATAAATGCTTTCAACGTAAATGTCACCATTTGACCAGATTATAGCTCCTAGATAATTTACATCTGCAGTCATATCAGGAAAAAAAATACAATGACATATGAGTAATTATTCTTTTTTGCCCAAGATGCAATTAGTGTGCATGAGATCCAGATCTTGTGCACACAAGATAATGAACGATATGTATGTATTAAAGAATAATACATCTTGTCACAAGTTAAAGGTCCAATATTGTACTGTTTTCCACTGTTTCATTTTAAGTGTTGATATCCATAAGAAGATGTATTTGTGTTGTTAAGTACCAAAAACCATCTCAATGTAATTTCTCAGGCTTCTCTCTGGAGCTCGACAACAGGCTCTGAGCCTCTCTTCTGATTGGCTGACTGTTTTCTGAGTGGTCGAATAAATATATAGCAGATTTCAGGTAAAACACTTTTCAATTGCAAAATGACTTTTTTTTTTTTCTCTTTTTTTTGCAACAGTAAATACATCTTTCCTTTATATTGGGGCTTTGGGGACTTTGTATTTAATAGCTTATCGTCTTTTGCTTTAATATGTTTGACGAGATTCTAACAACGTTTAGACAGACCTGTGTTAAACCTGTATGTCTTCACTAACTGGTCCTAATAGGGTTTGGTGATAACAGTCACATCATTAATCCTTGGGGTAACTTTGTCCTCTACGTTTTGCTGTTTAATAGGCAACATTTAGACATTGTGGCCTGCAGTGTTCTTGTTTTGGATCCTGACAGTGCAGTAATTTCCCTTGTTAAATGTTTGAGTCCCAGCAGAGGCTTCAGACTCATCAGGCTGTGATTGATTTATCCATTAAAAGTTTGATTCAACTTTCCTCCAGTCAATCTTTAACATAGAGCACTTTATCAAGTTTTATTGCAAAGCCAAGGAGGCCATTAACCTGATTGTCCTGAAAGAATGTCTACAGTGAGCCTGTGTTTTCTGTTTCTGTCCCAAAATACACCTAAACTTCCTGCTGCTGCGTGAGGTTGTGTCAGTGTACAGTATGTGACGGTGACTGATTGATTATATACTGCGTATATCCTTAGACAAACATGATGCTGAATATTTTTTGGGGGATGACAGGAGGAGGTGGGGGTCGTTTGGCTTTCTTTTTTTTTTGTCAATATTTGAATGTGTAACGTCATTTTATGCTTTAATCCTTGTCTGATTGTCTGCGTATGTGCTCCATACACTATGTAATGATAATTAATATATACAGAGGTTATAACGAGTCTTTAACATCCTACCATTAAGGACATTCAATGCCTTGTATAGTAATCCAGCTGACGTCATTAATATCTACAGATAACGTATTGTAAATGAACTATTTTAATGGCAATAGTAGTGTGTACAGTAAAACACATCAGTAGACGACATCTCCATTCACACTCCCACCACACTGTATAAAGAAAGACCAAAAGCCCCTATATTAAACAGCATGGAGGAAACGTGTCTGTTGTCTTCATGTGTGTGTTTGTCTCTGGATGTTGATATTGTGACAGTGTTGTGAAATTACTTGTTGGGGATTAATGTCATGTTGAAGGGGTGAATGCCCATGAACACCATCAAGCTAACGTGAACAGAAAGATTGTTTATTTGTTTTACAATATTATCTTGGTTACATTCGTATATAAACTTTTAGATTTTTCTAATTTTTTTTTTACAGAATGACATGGATGTTTATCAGATTGCATACCTAGAAAATTAAAGGAATACATGCATCCAAACATGAACAGCATTAAAAGGAGCAACTCTATATAACAAGTAGAAATTCACAACT
>NW_019433997.1:0-2950 GCF_002814215.2 Seriola lalandi dorsalis
TACTAGCTGACTGCTGAACCTCAGCATGGCTGCCTGCCTCCTCGTGAGAGTTCATCACCAGCATACAGACCGCAGCGTACATGCTTAGCTATGTGGTCAATTTGTCAGTTGGCTAAGCACAGCTTGAGCACGTCAGCTAAAACGACCCTCTTTCTGCAGGCCTCTTGCCTGGATTCAACATAAATGGAGAAGTATAATACAGTAATACTTTACTTTCTATTCACTAGGAAATACCAGTTACAACCAGTTTTCAAGAATCAGCTACAGATTACACAAATCATTTCTATTTTCTCAAGTATCTTCAACCTGAATCTGTTTACATGTATTCTTTTAAGTTCTAAACCTGCTAATATATGACATTTCAATCTATGCCTCAGCTTGGTTCCTGTATATCAGCTCAGCTAGTTTGTTTATTTTCCTGTATTATTTCCCACTCTTGTATTCTATCCTTATTCGTTCTGTTCCCTGTACTTTTAAACTCATTCCAGCCATTTCCTGAGGCTGCAGGCTAATTTTCTCTCTCTTTCCTCCCGCCCTCCCCCTCAGCCCTTTCTGTTCAGGTGAGTCAGTCCGCTGGGCTGCATCAAGCTGAGTTCTGCTCCACTACCTCTCTCCTCTCCCCCTACTGCCTCCCCCCTTTCGTTCACAGTGTAGAACGTTATAAATAGTGAGTGCATTTATGCTTGGTGTGTCCTCTCACATGCACAGAGAGATGTCTCTACATGTTCTTAATTTCCTGTCCGCTTCTCAAGCATCCAGGAATGTTGCTGGGCTGTGCTGCAAGTTAAGCATAGTGCTCACAGTCTGAACTGTAGTTCATGTGATACCGTCTAGCTCAGAAAACCAAAAAAACTCTGTCCAAACTCTCACCAAAACTGTCACATATATTCGAATACTCTGAGGCTACCATGCTGCATTCAGGTCTCTTAATAAATCAGTGTTGTACACTAGGTGATCAGCTTTAATTGGAATGAACTGGGTATCCTCTTGGAGCTTGTAGCCAGCTCTAATAACACATCAACGGAGGGCTGCGTCTGCATCTTCAGCCTTCTTCTTGGTACAACAGAGCATAATACATTTTGTAATACACAAATATATTGAGTTTTTTTTCAGCTATTCCACCAACTTTCACTGTTTTATTGGCAATATTCAGTGCCGTTACTCATGAATTTTGGCAGCTTAGAGATGTTTCCTAAAATTCCACAGTTTACACTGCAATATTTAACCAACCACTGTACATCCACAAATACTCACCCTCCTCATTCAGCCGCAGCCAAATGCAGAGCAGTGAAGGCTTTACCCACACATGCCAGTGGCAGAGTGTTTGAAGGGAATACCCATGCAACATATTATCTTTCTTTCTTATGCAAACATGCCATGTTTTTATTGCGCCAGTATTGCATTATGTTAATCTGGGTTCAAATATGGTATAATGCCACTGACTCACATGGTAGTCTAGTTGACACATGGAAACATAAAAGAAAAACAGTTGCTGAATCCAGTTGTGCACATCCAGAAAGCTCTTTATATTTCATGATAAAAGAGAAACATTACTCTTGGCAATATATATTTCTAACTCAGTGCCATTGTACCTTATAGACCAATGGCCCAGAGCTAATTTAGCTCCTTGTCACACCACTGAGATCACACAGTTATCCAACAGTTAACAGCTTAGTAATGCAATTGTGCCTGGGTTAAGTGCAGTGTGAAAAGAGGTAATAATCATTTTAGAGTTGACGAAGATTAAAGTTTGGCTCGCAGCCAGTCCTACCCTGTGTTGGTTGTTAAAGAAGCTAATTAAACCCACATGAAAGCCTCTCCTCGGGTGCCAGAGAGATTAAACACCCCCAGGTGCATTCTCTCTTCAACTGCCGCATAACAAAAATGGGACAACGATTAGACAACACACACTGTTTACAATATGTAAGAAGGGATCCTGCTGGGTGTGTTTTCAGATGCAGTATAAAACGTAAATAATGTTAAAATAATGTTGTGATATGTGATAATTATATTACTGGAGATGTATCAAAAGCTTCAGTTTCTGTCTCACCTATCAGGGTTCAGGTTCAGTGCAGAGATGAAGTCACTGTTTGTCTGAGTCATTTCAACATATAATTCCTTCTTAGTTTATCAAGTATACTTCCTGTACTTGTAATTAATCCCTTCGTCTCCTGTATTACATAATCACACCGTGAGAAAAGACACTTCTTTCTTCACCGTGTATGCATGTCATATTATTCTCTGACAACCTTGCTTTGAGAAAATCATTAATTATTTCATTGATGATCCTCTTACAACATGTTTAACCTATTGTTTTTTCTTCCTCATCATCCTCCTTGAGACTGTGTGTGCTTATCATTTTGCTTGTGTGTCTGAGTGGTGTGAGTGAAATGTGAAGCAAGTGCACAGTCTCCAGGTTTCTGCTCTCTGAAATGTACATTAAGATACAATCACAATCACGCACACACGCTCTGGCAGCTTCCTCTTCGCCTGGCTGGAATTTGTAAGCCCTGAGCTCCAGCCAAGCTCCTGTTGCTGAGGGGAAACCAGCTGCACACTCATCCAATCCTCCTGCCAGCTCTCCTGCTAATGGAACAGTCCGGTGCGCCCCTGCCCACCCCTGCCGCAAGAAACCGTTTGGTACATCCCATCGGTGCTTCTCTAGCTGGTTTGTCACTGACTCAGTAGTATCGCAGCAGTCAGACAAACGGCAGCTTGAACGCACGCACACATACACACTCACACGCACAGACAGAGAAAGAGTGAGGACGTAAAAAGAGAGAGTTGCGAGAGAGAAGCAAAAAGAAATCTTCGGCTAGCCGCTCTTCTCACAGTCTGCTGGTTGTTTTGCATCCCTGATATGACCCTGTTCAGCCCAAGATGTGAGTATACCGGGGTTTATCCCTTTGTTTGTGTGTGTGTGTGCGTGTGTGTGTGTGTGTGTGTGTGT
>NW_019433998.1:0-3048 GCF_002814215.2 Seriola lalandi dorsalis
ATTCTAAACCAACATTACAGATTTTTTTTCCTGTGAAAATAATACTTCTAATTGCTCTGTTTGATCTAAATTAGGCAAAAATCTATTATTTAAAAGTTGCTTCTATCTTTTATTTTCCACCTCTGGCTGTAAGGATAGGCAGTTATTTAAAGTCAAGTGACATATCCATCGTCTGTTAGTAAATGGCCATAGGGGGGCACTAGTCTGTTTTTCATCCTGCAGTGAAAAGAATGACTTCTTTTCTCCATCAGCCTGAAAATGTGTCCAAATGTCAGTGTTGTTACTAGTTGAGCTGTCTTATTTCAGCTTTGTGGTTTAAAACAAGGCAATATTTCCCAAAAAGTTGTGACACTGCAGAACTTTGTAATGCTGACAAAAAAAAAAAAAAATTTACCTCTTGAAACAACATTGTACATAATACAATACATAATCCAATATAAACTAAGATATAGTGAGCAAAGTTCAGTTTCAGTGCCTTTTACTTTTTAGATGTACATTTATGTAGTTTAAGCCTGTTTTGTAACATGAAGCAGCAGCTGTAGTAGCTGCAGTAGTGCTGAATGGACTCTCTGTCTAAACTCAGCCTTGTTATATGTGAAACTGGAAACAATGGCCGTCCAATGAGACAAGAACCATGTTCCTTAGTTCTGAGCCAGCATGAGAGGGGGAGGCTGGGAGGGAGGAGGGGGGAGGCCATTGTGTGTATGTGTGTGTACAAGAAAGAAGGGGGGAGGTGTCTAGAATGATGTGTGTTTGTGGAGCAGGGTAGAGTGGGTGTATGAGTGTTTTTTTTGTTTGTTTTTTTGTTTTTTATGGATGCATAGTCTACACACTGTGTTTGTGTTTGTTTTGTAGTTGTGGCTTGTGCATGTGAATGAGAGAGGGGGTGAGAGACGGGGGGTAAATTCCTCTGTATAATTAGTCTGTTAATCCAGTTTTGAACGATGCTTGAAGTTAAGAGAGGCCTATGTAGTGAGACAGAGGTCAGCGAAGCAGCCGTGACTTTGGGGTTGAATAAGGGCTCAGCCAACCAGCTGATAAATGTAGTCTACAGCATGGAGCCCAGGAAAGGGAAGTAAATCCACCTGCTTGAAAGCTTTATCTCTTCCTTTAGATGTCTTACAAGAGTTGGGGTACAAGACTGGAAAGAGGCTATTCCATTTTTGCCACAGTTTCTGTGTCATTGAAAATATATTTCATTTTTACTTCAAAACTGGATAATTTGTACTTATTGAGTTTGCAATAACAGCTCACAGGTATTTCGTCTTTTGTCTGAACCTGTCACGATGTTGCTCATTTCCGTGTCTGTGAGTTTGCGGGTGATGTGTCACAGCTCCACCCTGCTCATTAGTGTCCCAGTCAGATACCCTGAGGAAGTTGCTCTCTTCTCTTTCCACAAAACCCATTTCATGCGATGACAGTAATATGAACATCATATTCACATTCTATTCATCTATGATGCCCATACTTATTTCCTCTTTTCATCCCATTTGTCCCATTGTTGAGGACAAATCCTGGGTCTAGCCCTTCTACGGGCACCAGGGGGCAGAAGAGAGCCACACTGGGTGTGAGGAGACCTCACTGGGCCTTGAATAACTTTTATCCATTAAAATCAACACGGTGAAGCTTGTTTTTCCTTCCATTTGTACAACTACAGGCAAATGACAAACATGTTCTCATATTGCATTTAGAATGTTTACACTACCTTCTTGCGAATAAAAAGTCTGTTTATATTATTTTAGGACTGCCTTATCAATTAATCTGATGATTATTTTTTATGAATTGTTTAGTCTATTTAAAGAAAAGGTTTATAAGCAGAATCAGTAAGTATAAAGAGAAGCATAGTTACCCTCCTGGCTCTTTTTTGTCTCTGTGATTATGATTTTTATGTTTTTACCGTACCTTTTTTCTGTCTTTTCCTTTTTCTTATCTCCCTGCTTCCATCTATAAGCTCTGCATTGTTCCCATACTGATTTATCAAAATTTATAGCCTCTGTGCTATCAAAAGAATATTCCTGCAGGGACCTACACGCCGTCTGAAGGTTATAGCAACCTTTACATATTTTTACGGCACCTTTCAATCTCAGTTATCGCTTTTATTTTCCCAGAGGGACTTGATGTGCGTCTGTTGTACCTGATTAATCTTGGGCATGTTTAATATCCTTTGGCAGAACTGCAGCCCCGTGACTACCGTGATACTTTTTAACTGTGTTGTATCCTTCCTTGAAAAAAAATGAATACGAGATTACTTCAGCACCCCCGCCCCACTCTTTCTCTGGATGTGTTTGGAGAGGCTGATCTTGCGCGTAAAACATCCCTGATATTTGAGGCGCTCAAGGGATTTAGCGAGCATGCCCAGTGCGCCCCTCGCAGCAGCAGAGGAAACCACTGGTGCAGCATAGGAGTCATACCAAGCATAGCCTGCGTGTCAGTGCAGTCGACTTACAGCTGGCTGTGAGGAGAACTGACGCTACTCTTTTTTTATTTTTGCTCTTTATTGATACACATACCCGTATTTCCAAAAAAGTGTCCTAAAATCATTAGAATAACTGGGGGAATCAGGTTTCGATATTCTTCGCCGGTTTTTATTTTATTAAGGGGGTTTGTACAAAACTAAAGTTGGAGGCTGGGCCTTTAGCTTTTTGACCGTCGCTTGAGCGGAGAAGAAAAAAAAGCTGGTCTTTTTCTTTTTTTTTCTTTTTTTTTTTGTAAAAACTCGATAAATGCTACTAACGAAAATGGACCTGTTGAACTATCAGTACCTGGACAAAATGAACAACAACATTGGTATTCTCTGCTACGAAGGTAAAGGGAAATGTTTGTGGCTGTCCGTGAGCTTTATGACGGTTGTTTTTAAAAGTTGGAAGTGGCCGTTGCCGTTAGGCAGCGAGTTAACGTTAGTGTTGTTGATCCAAGTTTTCACTGCAGTTACTTTGCTACGCTTTTACTTTCAACAAGCCTAACAGAGGAAAGTTGTCTGATTTTAACAATAACATGTTTGTTAAATTTATTTCTACTTGACTCAAACTGGTAATAACATTTCAACAG
>NW_019433999.1:0-2762 GCF_002814215.2 Seriola lalandi dorsalis
CTCCCAGCTAGAGCCATGTGTGTGGCAGCAGATCAGGCCTTGTCAGTGTGTAATGCTGACCACACTTCCTGTCTCATTGCCAGTGGCTGTGTTTACACTGCTGGGTCAAATCTCATTTTCAACCCCCTGATTAATCTCTTCAAACTACATATCAGCATGACAACAGTTAAATTGAAATTGTCATGTGTATTATTGTGTCTAAATCAAAATGAAGTGAGATGCCTGCTGTAAAAATGATGAAAACGTCAGATATGAGCCAGTAACATAAACCTAAGCCCTGAGACAGACATGGCTTGAAGAGCCGACCAACATGTTGCTGGCAAAAATAGCAACGGACCGAGCCTTGTTTCGTCTGTGCCAAGACTGTTGTGTTTTGTACTGTATATACAGAATAAACATACAGCAGAGCCATAAATTAAACGAGCTTCATGTTGGTTCCACAAAAATAATAATCAAACAGACAAAATCATGCATTCAGGAGGGGAGGGGGTTGGAGGAGTTTCTCTCCAGGATTCAAAATTTATGAAAAATATTATATTTTTTAGATTTCAAAATTTCCCAAACAAGTAAACCAAAATTAGACATTTCTTTGGTAAAACTAACAAACCAAGTGATTAGATTTTTATATAGTGGTGTATTATATATAATATAATAGTACATAATAATATTTATGTGACCAGGTAGAGGATACCTTGCTTAGCTCTAGTTTAAACCATACAGAGTTAATAACAATAGATATTCCAGTCACCATGAAAATTTGCACAGCTACTCTATTTTACTCACATTAACAGTATGTAAGTAAGTCACACACAAAAGGGATGCTGCTGCATGCACCCATATAAAAACAATTCACCCACACTTTAGAGCACGGACAAGTATATTTACACACATTAGCGTTCACATCTTGCCCTCTCGGCTGACCAGGCAGGGACAGGGGGGCTGTGTTGGACCTAGCCTGTGGCCGGCCACCAAGAACATGTCATGATGATCAATGGCTGGTCAGGAGCTCCGGGGGTGAACTCGGTGGCAAAGATTTGGCAGCACCATGTAGCTCTGTGGCTCAGACTCTCGCTTCTCATCCTCCATCAATGCTGTTGCCTGGCTATGCTTCAACAAACAGGAAATGAACTGTTGATTCACCTCCGCTGACAAGCTATGATGTCATTATCGCTGATAACATGCCCTGTATCTGGCATCCACACCTGTAGGCATATCACAGTAAAAAGGAGAGGCTTGACAACTCTTCCTGCAGAGCAGCACATTGAAATCTGACATTTGGGACGAGTCTCCAATTTCCTGTGGTACCCCTCTAAACAAGACCGCCATGCTGCCACTGAGTATCCACAGTGTCAGCAACTTAAGGAGAGATGGGGTGTCTTTTAGAGGAAACTCTTTGGCCAAGGGTTGCTGTTGCCAGCTGGTTCACATCTGTTTACCATGAAGATCTTGCGAACCTGGGGGCCACCAGACCAGAATGTGTGACAGCTGCTTGAGGATGGTTATCACCAAACTAGGAGGTACAGCAAAGAAAAAAAATGCAAAGATTTCTTGGCCATGGTAGATTGTCACAATGAAGGAGTTCTTCTGAACCAAACCCTAATTTGGCTGGCACTGTCGTGGTTGACTTGTCTTATGGTGGTCAAAACCTAGACATTATATTAGCACCAATATTTGAGAGAGCTTTTATGAAAATTGTCCTTGCCTGTTGATCAATGTATTGCGATTGTCCCGCCAGCACGTCCTTGATGCTCAATAGCAGCTTAAAGTGTTGGGAGAGTACAAAGCAATG
Organism: Seriola lalandi dorsalis; assembly: GCF_002814215.2. Taxonomy (NCBI): domain Eukaryota; kingdom Metazoa; phylum Chordata; class Actinopteri; order Carangiformes; family Carangidae; genus Seriola; species Seriola lalandi. The sequence goes on from NW_019433999.1 coordinate 1,790, forward strand.
TGTCATCTCCAGTAAGCCTGTGTGCCGTCTTTCCTTCAGAGCTGCAATGCTTTTTCATGTAGGTTTGTCCTCATTCCACCATACATTGAAGTTCTGGAGGGTTTCTGTGCAGCTTTAACAACCGTGGGAGACTCAGAGGTATTATCACAATTTCTGCATGCAAATTAACAAGTTTTAACAACCCTGCATCATCAACTGCAAGTGTTCAGGTTAGCAGCAGGATGATCAGCCAACATGGATGGAAGGAAGACGTGGTGGTTGTGGAGTGAATCACAGAGGGTGGATAAGGTTGTCCTGTAATGCTGGTCACTCTGCTCCAGATTGTGTTTCTCTTTCAGTCTCTGAGAGAAAGTGGATGAAGGGTTTGGTCAGGATGGCCACATTTAAGACTGGTACTGTGGAATAGGCTATGTTCATCCCAAATGACTGCGCGAGTACATGTAAATGTCAGTAAGGTACTCTGCAGTGGAGGACATCAGTGATTAAAGCGTGTGCATAGTTTTGTTTTTCTATTTCATTAAAAACATATTTTATATAGTCTATATATACAGTATATAGTTGAGTTTTTAGGCTCACGGAAAATCAGACTCATTGCACATTATATTTATAAGTTGTCAAAATGAACTATTATATTTTTAGTATAGTATGCTACAGTGGTTAGCGTGTCAGTGTTTTGAAGCTGAAGAGCATAAGTCCTATGTGGGTGGTGGAGAATGCATTAAGGGAATGTGGTCAACCAGCATCTGACACGACATTACTATTTATATTGAACAACTTCAAGCAAATATTTATTTTTCATCATCCTCACTCTTTGCTGTAACTTATTTAGCACAGTTTTGCAGTTAAGTTAATCACTCTGAGCGCCTGTAAAGTGATGTGAAAAACTCTGCAGAGGCTCCATGAAGTGATACTGCTTGAGCTTCTTCAAGAAACGCCTACACTGGCTTTTGCTTATGTCACAACATAACATGGA
>NW_019434000.1:0-2660 GCF_002814215.2 Seriola lalandi dorsalis
ACCACTCATCATTATGCACATCACTGTAATGTATATCAACTAGAAAATAGGGAAGAAATCTGCAAAAGTCAAACACAGAAATTTTTTGAACAGCTTTTCAACGTCTTTGTAACTTGTTTAAGTCATCAGTCTGAAAAAAGTCAGATGTCACAGCATTCCCTGCTGTTGGATTAATTAGTCCACATGAGCAAAAAAGTCAGTTACAGCAACATATACATTCCTTATTCACTGATGTTTATCAAATACACATTATAAGATAAAATGTTTTGCATGTACAAATTACAAATAAAACAGTAAGAATGTTCTGTCTGACATGGCCTGTGTACCTCAATATCATCATCATCAGCAGCATCACCATCTTTAGTACTTGTCAATATATACAGAGCTGTGTAGCAAGAATGTGAAGCAAAAAATGTTGTAATAAAAAAAAAACAATAGGTCAAATATAACAAAACTTTTTACTTTCTTATCTATTAGACACATGGTCTGTCTAAAAGAATGAAAATCACATGTTTATCATTAACAACACATGAAAGGATGCCACAGTGTGTGCATCAACATGTAGACATTTCAACTTTACTCTGAAAGCACACAATAATTACTCTCATTTAATAACAGGCAAATATAAAATAAAAAAGTGATAAAAAATAGTAGTAAATAGTAAAACATATTACAAGATATTTCATCAGACGGTCATTGCATTTCACGGGTCTACATCATTTTCATTTATGCACAATAGTCAATAGTTTTTAGTTTACTTAAAAGAATAAAACAAACAAGAAAGATAAAACAATCTGGCATATCCACTACAAAACATCTCTTTACACATGGTCTCTGTAGTAAATCGTCATTATCATTATCAGCATTATTGTGCACACCTGTTCATATACACAGAGCCATAAAAAATATGAACAAAGAAGAATAAAAACAAAAGTTGTAATCATAAAAAATAAAAGAGAAATATTACAAAACACCTTCTCTTGTTTTCATGTGGTACTCCAAACACAATATTATCATTTGATTGTCAGTGAAATAATTGTTGCAGACCAATCATTATAAACATAGTCATATAGCAACTTCAAAAAAAAAATTTAAGTTGTAAATATAAAAGGTTGTAAAAATAAAAAAACTAAACAAAACATTATCTCTTTTTTGCCTGATCTTTTTAGTATATTATCATTTACTTTATGATTATCATTGTCAATGTGATTATCACGCTCACCAGTCATTATGCTGGAGGGCTTACAGACAATTGAAAAAGAAAAGAAAAGATCTATGAAAAAAAACAAAACACTGAAAATGTCTGAATGTCGAACACAACTATTTCCAGCTTTTCAACTCGTCATTTGTAATTCATCATGTTCAGCAGAGCAAAGGAGGCTGCAGTTTTCACTGTCACAAGCTGGTTCAGTCCTTTCTTGTAATTGAACCACAAAGTTAGTTGCATAAACAAAACAGCAAAAAATAATAAAAAACAAACAAACAAACAAAAAAGAAAACAATAAAAAAATGTCACAGATTTCTAAAGATTTGAGTTTTTTCTCATCATGGGGAATTTGGCTGAAGATATTTTTTTTAACAGTGTCGATCTCTATTTCATTTGCTTGATTGTTCAGCAGAATGCACTGATCACGTTCCTGTATTCTTTTGGTCTTCTCCGAAGTTTACATTTGTATATGAAAAATTCTTGGATGTTCAAAAGCTGTTGTGTCAAGATTGTACTTTGTTCACTTTATGTTGAAGGCACCTTTCAAACCGTTCAGTGCTTGTTCCTTTGTGATTTTCCTCCAGGCCTCTGGAACATCAGCTTGCTTGGCTTGATATCTTTGAGCAAATCTGTCATTGTATTGAACCAGGACATACTTCCAGTAGTCAGATGCCTCTATGGTGTTGTCTGGAGGAATGTGCCAGTCTGGGTAGTATGTGGTGTAGTCCTTGTAAGGATGAGGCTCCCAGTTGGTGTCTGCGTTTCTGAATTTACCTTCACTGTGCACATCAGTTGTACACAGTGTTGCAACAAGCTTCTGAGTGTCTATATTCCTATACCTACCAAGACCTTGTGGCCGATGCACAGCTGCATGATGTTTCTTGTGTTCTTTGCCTCCAGCCTCACAGGGAACTTTACAAAATGGACACTGGCGTCGACAACCAAACACCCGCTTAAAAAGCTCATCCTGTGGTTTGACAGGAAGCTTGTTCAGAGTCTCAGTGATGTTGCCAGAATTTGAGAATTCCTCATGAAGCTGGTCTTTTAAGTCGTCTATAGAGATCTTGAGGCTGTTGATAAATGGATCGCATGTGCTTTGGATTTGAAACAGAGTGGTTTTTTCAGCCTCCACTGAAATTGAGATGTCTTTAATCAAATATTTGCGCATGTTGTTGATGAGTTCAGTGATGCTTTCCGTGTTATCTGGCAGCAGAACACCACCTTCTCCTTTTGAGGCTTGCTGTATTGCTTGTTTCATTTTGTCAACTATGACCTGCAGATTGTTGTTCTTCAGTTTGCACAAAGTGTCGTCCTCTGACACCTTTTGCAGAATGTGTTGAAATATCCAATCCTTCGCATATATTTCATAGTTACAAATGCACTTGACAAAACTCTCAAAATCTTCCTTTTGCAGCAACTCTTTCAGAATGCTGTACTGGAAAAATGAACGTGA
>NW_019434001.1:0-1714 GCF_002814215.2 Seriola lalandi dorsalis
AATTTTTTTTTTTTCCCTCACTTAGTAAATTTTGTTTTATAAAACTCAAAAACACTGCAAATGATCACTAAGAGTTAAGGCAAATTTGAATTTGTGCATCTGTTTCACTGTGCTGGAGAAATAAAGGATATATGTGAGTCATATTGGGTGGTGCCTCGGGCTAATTCAGCCTGGGATAACGGGTAATATTGGCTCAGCAAATGAGTCCTTACAGGCTTATAGATGAGAATGTCTGATAAAACATGAGTTCAGTAACAAAAACAATATTTTAGGTGCAATCCCACAGAGCCCTGTCACATATACTCTGCATCAACACCATCCATCATGTTCCAAATTAGTTCATTTGAACTGATTTTAAACCATGTGTTATTTAACAGTTACTATATACTATTTTACAGTTATTAACACTTTACATTTCAACCATCTATCCATTATTTTTATCTTTTCAAACATCTATCATCTATATATCTTTTATTCAGCTTTGTATTTCAACTATCTATCATGTTCAGTTAATTAGCTTTTAACTATTGTTCCCTTTTTTTATATACAGTCTATTATTGTTCCATTACGTTTAGCCTTTAAAACCATTTTCTCTATTATTTTTTTTTATCTTCTATCCATTAGCTACTACTTCATTTATTCCAATTTCAACTATTCCTCCATAATTTTAAGCTAACCATTTCAACTATTTAACTATTTCAATGATTTATCCATTTTAGCAAGCTATTTCAACAATTTTCCTTTTAACCTTCTTCAAGATAGCTATTTCAACTGTTTATCCATTACTTTTAGCCACCTATTTCAACCATTTTCGTCTAACTTTTAAGTTTAATTTCATTGAATTAATTGCTTTTAGCTTGCTATTTCAACTGTTTATCCATTACTTTTACCTAACTAGTTGAATTCTTTATGTATTGATTTAATAATATTTAATACATTAATATTACTACAGCTGTTCTATTACTTAGAGATCATGTGTTACAGCTGACCCAATATGGGGATATATTTTTATACCAAACCATAATTTCTATTTTTATTTTACTTTATTTTTTTGGCAAGCTACTCTAAAATATTAACATGTATCCCCTTGCAACTGCAGGATATGTGTCTGCATACAGTTTTGCAAATGGCATGTCATGTGGGATGTTGAAGTATGTACATGTATGTGTTAATGTATGTGTATGCTTGTTCACCTCCTACCTTGTGCAGCGTCCTTGAAACACCCCTCACCAACCTGTCGCACCCATGCTCCACAGGGTGACAAAGCAAACACCATGCAAGGAGTAGAGCAAACACAGAGGAAGTTACTGCGTGGCTTTGTGGGGAAAGAACAGGGAGTGGCGCACACACGCACACACACACACACACACACACACACACACACACACTCTTGTACATGTGTGCACACATGTATTTTAATGTAACCGCCCCACCATCCAAGAGAGCTCTGATTTTGTTTTCTCTGAAAAAAAGAGTGCAGTTCTCCCACAAAAAGAAGAAGACCCACTGTTTGTGTGTGTGCACGTGTGCATGCATTTGTTTGTAAGTGTGCACGCTGAGATAAAAGCGATGGAGTAATCCCAACCATGTGTAAGATAAGTAGGAATCATAAAGAACTATGTGTAATATTGCTTTACTCTTTGGACTGTAACTGTGTTTTAAACAAACTGTTTTAAAGGACAGTTATAAGGTGCTAACAAAAAATAAATTATCC
>NW_019434002.1:0-2734 GCF_002814215.2 Seriola lalandi dorsalis
CACTATGTGAAAGCTTTGCGGGTCAGTCTGAAGAGACAGCACAGTGTGCCTGCTAGTCAGCTACCACTGCTGGACTTTGCCTTCCTGATAAATTACATTTATGAAAGCTGCAATTACCTGATTACCTTGCCGCTCTGGCTCCCACTCACTAGCAGGATTCATCACGGCCCTATAATTTCATTCAAATTACCCATGAACCTTTGCCCATAGTGTCAACAGTAAATGCCATTGTGACCCTATTGAGTGTAAGTAATGTCGTCTGCGGTCAGCACAGTAGTAAGTGAACTAATAAGCTGTTTCTTAAAATGAACATCAGAGATGAAAAGAGCAAGACAGACAGATATTAGTGGTATGAACATGCTAAGAAGTGACATCCCAATCACTCAGAACCCAGCGGAGGATATGAAAGGTGTAGTTTAGATGATGGTGTATGCTGGGATTGGCATGTAGCAGCTGAGATTGTGACACACCCCCTTGGACCATCTTCACCATGACCCCCACAGGGAGCTTGAAGCAGATTACTATTTTCCACACCTCCCTTCCCCCCTGGCACACTGACCTCCTCAGACCTCCTAATATACAAGCCCCTTTATCCTCAGACCAGCTTCACCCCAAGGATTGACAAAACAAACTCACTGCTGGGCCGGTATGGGCCCTCCTACGGTCCACCATCTCTCGCTCGGCATGGAGGCGGCACTTCTTGATTCTGTCTCCACACACTGAATCACACAGAGCTATGAAATTTTATATATAGCGCCAAACTCCTCTACGTTTCACACTGAAGGTGATCAAGTTGGAGAACAACAAAGAAGTTTTCCATCTCCAGGAGGTGCCTCGCAACGTGAAAGTTGGAGCAGGCATGAAGTTCATTCCCTCACGCATTCATAAATTCATTAGTCTAAACTTTTCAGTGTATCAGTTACATTAAGGCTCATTAACTTCTTTTTTCCTGCTTTATATTAGCTAATTAGCTCAGGGGTGGCCACAAATTAATTACCATCTTCTACAGCCTCATGCAATTGCATTGTGTTTATTTAGTCTCTCCTATTAACTTTTAATCTTTCCCTACTCGTAAAAACAGACAATTAACATTTTTTGATAAACAAAAATGATGCAAGCGCAGGGATAATCAGCAGCTCTGCATGTCGTCTTTGCAAAATTACCCTGTCAGCTAATGTGACCCTCGAACCATCCTCAGTCCAGACAGGGCTCTTTGGTCCGTTAGAATGGCTGGTGTGTGTAGTTGAAGAACAGCATGTGACAACACTGTGACCTCTGTTTCCTTTCTGCTCTTTTCTTTTCTCCAGCACTTCTGCATCCTGCGCATCTTGTAGTTTTGTGTGCACCTGTCAGATGCCAATCACCGTGTTTCAGAAAATGTTGACACGGTGTCTTCCTTTGCTGCGGGTGAGAGAGCCAATACGGTAATATGACAGCAGAACATTCAGCACAGAGATGCTGCAGAAGTCTTCAATTTCCCTCAGTGTATTTCAATAAACCAACACAATGGCTGCTTCATTAGCCCATTGATTCATTAATGTAGCCATCATTCTTCCTCATATTCACAGAGCACAAACACTGATGATACAAAAGGTAACAGTAATGATAACTCCAGCCACGGTCGAATTCCTGTTAAGGCACCAGGAGGCTATCCGCTTTGATAAAGAGGCCCATTTATACGCTGTCTCCTGGCACAGGGTCATCCTTCTCCATATTCTGTGTATTGACCCGGGTTGTTCCTTTTATTACAAGCAGGTTTTTTATTGAAGGATGATTACATTGAATGATGTCAAGCGAGGGGAGAAAAGATCGACCAGAATAATGACGTTCCGCAGAAGAAGAAAGCGATGGGGGTGGGCGGAGGGGTCGATGGCTGCACTTGCCCTGTCTTTCTGCGCGGCCTCACAAATTGAGTCGCATCCTTGCTCATCCATTATTTAAGGCCGATCGGACTCTCTTGGCAACTATGGATTTGATAATCATTCCCATGTCCATATTAAATATGTGACATAAATATCACAGTAGGGGCTTGTCAATAAGGGAGCAGCAGTGTGAAATTGGGGTGTAAAAGAGAAACTAATATATGGATGTGAGGCAGAGAGGAGATGAGAGGCTTTGCAGATGTTTCACTGCTTCTGAGACAAGGAGCTGTGAGATAATTGTACCATATAACTGCACCTGAAAAAGCAGGAAATGCTCCTGAACATTTGCAATAAACACATTAAAACAACAGAGTCTGATGCACAGCCTTTAAGTCATTTCGGTGGTATTCCTGCACCACACTTCATATCCAGCAGTGCAGCATCTTTCAGCGCATTAGCAGCATCGCTCGAGGAATCAGCTTTGGTACGACTTTTGTGTTTAAAGCTAACAAGCAAAACTAAGATTGTGACCATGGTGGACATACTTGCCAAAAATGTCATTTGGGACATGTTAGCATGCCGATGTTAGCATTTAACTAAAAGCACCACTAGCCTAGTAGTTTTCTCTATTTTCCATTAATAAGGCTTTTAATTTTCCTGCAGTGGAAGTGTTGCTAGCTTATTAAAATAGCTACAAGATGGTAGCTATTCATGGTTTAAAATTTAAATAAAACATCTCTTGGCCTTTTCCTGTTCACAGATCTTTACTCTAATGTTGCTAATTAATAATCTTCTATTCAAGGAATACTTAAATCGCCCACCTGAGATTGTCTGTTTGTAAAATACCAGAATGTGCTATATCCAACGTGCAA
>NW_019434003.1:0-2693 GCF_002814215.2 Seriola lalandi dorsalis
CACACCACACACACACACACACACACACACACACACACACACACACACACACACACACACACCCACGCATGCACCACAAAACTGATATAGTCCGTAATTTGTGGTCCTTTTTTTTGTGGTTTTATGATGCATCAGAACAGTTCTAATACTGAAAGCTTGTCATCAAATTCCACTCATAACAAGATCATGGCCCATCACATTTATTTAATCTTAGACAAGTATATGTGTCTGAGGCACATCAAACCCTTTAAAATTAGTTGATTTTTTTAGCTTCTGCTCTCGTGTTCGTCTAGCTCTATTTAATCCATTCAAAAATGTTTTAAATATAAATATATTTTACCAATATGTTTATGTGAAGGTTGATATTTGACCATTCATCAGCCATTTTGGGTATGAGAATGAGGGTGAGAATTACAGATGCAATTGAATGAAGGGCCTTCAGTGTCCTAGACATGTTTTGATATGCATCTCAAATGTATTACACTTATGTAGCTAATTTAGTTATTGTTTTCAAAGCTCAAAGGTTACATTTTGATAGTAAATTGTCCTGCTTCATTGTCTTCCCTTCTTCTCATTGTACTTTCTTTAGTAGTACACTACTGACCTCTAGTGGCTGTTGATGGATTTGTTTCTCACTTATTGATGCTGATTCTATTCTCTGTTAAAAAGAGAGAAAGAAAATAAATCAAAAATACAAAAGTAACAACACAACATGGTATTAAAACAACTTAATGTTAATGACCAATCTAAATTTAGTAGATTTTCACAGTATTAAATTAATTTTACTGAATGCACAGTTTCCTGGAACATTTCAGAGACATTTTCTTCAGTCTAAGAACTTGCCTTATCAACAATTTTCATTTGTGCCTCTGTGTCTTATACATAGATTGGGAAGCCGAAGAGGAAGCGGGATGACTGCCTGAGGAGTGGCATGAACGGTGAGATGGGCATTAAACGACGGCGGAGTAGTCAGGAGTGTCTGTCGTAACGGTGATATTTGGAAAGGAGAAAGAGAAAGACATGCCTCCCTTTGCTTTCCAAGCCCAGGGAGCAGAGGCAGGAGCGAAGACATATAAAAGCCTCTAATCCAAACCTCTTTATCCCAAAATCCAGCGTTACCATTCCTGCATATAAAATGGAGTGTAAGCGGGGACATTTGCAAGCCAAACAGCATTTCCCTGTCACATGGACTGTGCAACTGCCAGGATGTACCCCTTAGTGGATTTAGTACTGCAGAATCAGTGAGTTAAGATTGTCCCCTTTACAAAAGAAAATATAGTTTCTTCAAAAACACAGAGGAATTCCACTTTCTTTATCGTTAGGCTACTGTGTAAAGTTGAGATGTGCCCTCACAGTGTGTTTTTCCTATTCCAAAACTGCACTCATTGGTTTTCAGATGTCAGACTTGTATTTGGTATTAAGCCTTTTCTTGGGCAGCTGCATGCATGTGTCACAAGGTGTTTGGGATTCAGGCTTGAAACTTTTTTGAAACTTTTTTTTTTTTTTTAAATGTGCAATATGTACTTTGCACAAAAGTGTAAAAGTCTGGTTAGCTCAGTAGTTTTTTAAAGAAAAACACAATCGAAAATTTAAGAAAAGTAAATTGCCCTCAACTTATAGTGTTTTTCACCATGTGACTTGACTTGAATTGACTTGACTCAACTCTACTTGGTTTTGGTATCAGGTAATTTTTTTTCCACTGTAGATAGTACCCCCTCAATGCTTCATTGCTACAATAGCAACCGAGTACAACGCCATCATGACGTAATCTTCAAAGTGACAAACACATGAACAATGTAGGATATAGAAGGGTTACCAAACAGAGAGTGATCATGGCTTGGCTTTGTGTGTTGCCGTACTAAAAGTATAGTACACACGGTAACTAAAAGAACTGTAACTGTAACTTCGGGCGGCTGTGACTCAGGAGGTAGAACAGGTTGTCCACTAATTAGAGGTCAGTGGTTCGATCCCCGGCTCCTTCAGTCCACATGTCGAAGTGTTCTTGGGCAAGATACTGAACCCCACCTTGCCCCTGATGGATGTTCCATCAGTGTGTGAGTGTGATGTATGAATGTGTGAGTGAATGGGTGAATGTGGCAAGTCCATAACTGTCTACTGTCTACAGTGAGCGGTGTACAGTCGCATGGTGGGTTTGTTCAGAACGTCCTGTCTCGCACAATGATGATACAGTAATGACGATTCTCTCTGACCAATCGGTAGTCTGCAGTTTGTTTTCACATTACTTTTTTGGAATTGCCTCATCTTGCTTGGACCCTCTGTGGAGGTGATACCAACAATAGTACAAAAGATTCCAGGTGGGCTATTATCCACAACTGTTGCCCGATGAAAAAAAAACAGAAAAGTTGAGTAGACTTGGTTCGAGTTGAGCCGTTACCATGCAGTGGAAAGGGGCTATTAGAAATGAATAATCATAGAGTTGGCAATTACATAAGCCTGAACTCATTTAATGTCGGGAAATACAAAAATACTACAATTCACAAATACTAAATTCTCCTTCAGACATGAACCTTCAGTATTGTCAGAAATCGCTGATAAGATCCTCAAATTATCAGCAGACACCAGAAGCAGAGAGAAGAATTTGAAAAAAGCACAAACTACAAATATGAAATCATACCAAAATATAAATTTGTAATTCTGGTGTTCTGGCAAATTCACAATTTACTTTTATATTG
>NW_019434004.1:0-2654 GCF_002814215.2 Seriola lalandi dorsalis
ACTAAGACCAATGAGCTCCCTGCTGTCCACTTGGTGGGCGGGGGGACACAGAGCTGGTGCAATCTGACCAGCCAACCAAAGGTTACAAAGTCAGTGTCTCTGTATGGGGCAGGGCACCAGCGGACCAGAGAGCCAACATCCTCAGCTCCAAACACCAATTAGCACTGCTTTTTCTTTCCGCTTCACTTCACCTGCATTAGTTCTGCTGGCAACAGTGTGGAGTATTATGTTACACACACATTCACAAAGGTGCTTAAGATTGTTGTTATTGTCAAAGTCAAAACAAAGCCCACAAACATCTTATAGTCTAACTCAGGGAGGAGACTTGCTTTGAATCAATCTATCAATACTATTAAAAACCACAATCATGCGCTGAATATTCCTGCATATAAAATCTTGGTCTCCACAACCTGGTGTCTTATAAAGGGAATGGTCATATGAGGCAAAAACAAAGAATTTAAAAAATGAGGTTTGCTTCTACTTCAGCCATGGTGTTGTCTCCAGGACATGCAGCATCATGTTGAAAACAGAGTGCAACACACTACTACACACAACAACCCACAGACTTTTTCACTGTAGCCATCATAGGCCAATCAAGACCGAATCAATATTTCATCTGGAGACAGGCAAAATAAACTACCCATCAAAAAAAAGAAAGGCACAACCACGGACAACTTCAAGATAACTGATGTTTAATGTCATAAGTATAGGGTAGGATGGATTACAGTGAAAAGTAAAATGAGCTCTTAAGATGTTTTTCCCAAATCTAAGGAGAGGAGTTTATTTGGGGTGCATTTCGGCCTGCATGCCTTCAAATGAGTTCTGTGTTATAAAGCTGACACCCACCACTCCCAGAACTGTTTGTTTACTGAGGCACAGTGGTTAGAGTGCACTTTCTTAAACTGCAGTCCTGCTCTACATATTAACGTGTATGACCGTATATAGCGTCTCCATCGCAGTCAAGAGCAAAAAAACCATCATAAAATCAACTTCAGGGGGCACCACTGATTTTAACTTAAGGTTTAAACAATGTTGCAATTTGTATTCTGTCAGTGATTCGTGGTGGGAACTGATTAGGCTTTTGTAAATATAATTTTTCCAGACTTAGCCAAGAAAATGAAAATTGAGCTACAGAGCATTACAATGAAACTGAGGTAATAAAAGTATGCACAGCACAAGTAGCCTAATTATGCTATTTTTTTTTGATTTGAAGTAATTCAGCATAACATGGTTATTAAATGCAAGTATAATGAATGCATAAGACATTACGTCTTGCCATTAGTGAGGATAAAGGGGAAACCAGCTTCAATCTGAAAGGGTAATTACGTCCTGGGATGCTAGAGGTAGTCAGACGTGTTTTCTCATTATTGCTACTTCAGGCCCTTCAGTCAATGCAATCATTACTTCATGGTTAGTTGATGGATCTTTCAGCAGCTTCATTGTGTTTCCACCCACTGTTGTTTGTAGCAAGTCTCTTCATAATATTAAAAAAGCAGCAACAAATTAGACTAAACTCCTGACTTATGAAAGCACTGGAGTTACATTAAATCCCAATCTCACCACAACAAATCTATTTATTTATGGTAATTTGCAATATGCATGTGATACAGTATCTTTCTGGTGGATTGTCTGCTATAAACTGATAGTCTGGTAGCCAAGTTAAACTTTTTCACTTTGACTCACATTTACAGTAAAAAGCAAACCACAAAAAAAAAAACTCAGTAAAAATGATATCACAAATTTCTCTTTCCTAAAAATAAGCTGCAGCTTCATAAAGTCACATTTGTGCATCTTCAGACCACATCAACAACTGCATAAATTAATCATCACCATCAGCACTGAGTGAAAGTGACTCCTTGGATCACCTGGTTCTAGGTAACAGGTAAAACATCACCTTGACAAAACTATCCTGCCATTTTTTTGTCATAGCCTCCGGAGAAGATTTCAGAAATGATAGAGTCCATTCAAAGCTCTAAAACATCAATATATAAATCCAACAATAACTATAATCACCGATATAGAGGAATCTGTGTTGTACCCTGGTAGGAAAAGTGTTATTTGTGATCTACTGGTTGCTAAGAATATACAATAAGATGTACCTTTGTTGATCCCCCATAGAGGAAATTCAAAAATGGACACAGCAGCATAAAAGTGTAGCAGCACAAGGGAAAATGTAATGAGAAATAAAACAAGACTAGAAACAGAATAGTAACAGAATTTGATATAAATGAGAAGAATAGAAGTGCCATTTTCATGGTTTACAACTTGATGCTACCAGAGGATTCAAATATAGGTTGTAGATGTAAAAGTATTAGTTGCTACACAACATTAAACATGTTGATGTATAAAGAGAGAACTGTATTGCAAAGGCTGGACTTAGGCAGAACTGTGCTTTGAATTGAATTCAAACTAACATGCTCACAAACATTTGCTAATTAGCACTGAACACATAGTAGAGCTGAGGCTGAGGGTCATAAAGCAAAGTATTCGACAAAGCCAAGATTTTGACCAGCTAGCGGCGCTAGATGAAAGTCAGGGCTTCACCAAAGTTATTAATCATCCACTGGGCACCAAGAATGTCAACATTTCATGGCAGTTCACCTTATAGTTGCTGAGATGTTTCAAGCAGAGCAGTGGACTGACTGAATATTGCA
>NW_019434005.1:0-2748 GCF_002814215.2 Seriola lalandi dorsalis
TTCTTATCTAACTCTCATCAAGAAAGTGGATGAGTAAATGTAAAATGTCAAACTACTCATTTAAATTCATATCAAAATCATGGCCTCCAGCATTAATGTTGTACAAACAATCCAATTTTTATATTCCAGGATGATCACTCTTAATGCTGAGTGTATTCTTTCAGATGGTGGGACTATTGAATTTTGTGCAGCACTATGTATGTACAGATGCTTCCTCAAGACGATGAGGTGGTAGATTATAGAGGGTACATCACCTTTTACAGAGGAGGTCGTACTGTGGTACATTGCCCTCGACTTGGAGCAGTATCTTCTGGTTGCGATGTTTTTCCTGGAGAGCTAGTCTGTGGATGATGGGTTCACCACTGTGGCGGTTTTGCAGAGGAGTCGTGTGGTTCAGGACTCTCACAGCAGAGATATCTGCAGAAAAATCAGATGAAGCATGCATCTTTGGATCTCTGATTGCATTTATGAGAATGTTTACATTTGGAATAACTGAAGTGTACTTTTATTCATACGATTTTATTAACTCTGTCATACTCACAGTATCTGGGTACATGAACAGTCCTCTTCTCCATGATCCCATGTTCAAACTGGTACACACAGGTCAGGTCCTGGCCCTCATGAAGGGCCAAAGGAAACTGATATGTCAGCCTGGTTTTCTGGGCGTGTCCTTCATACTCTACGTGCAGCGATGTCTGGCCTTTAGCCTTTTCAGGAAGAACCCAGGCGAGGTTCGTCCCGACACCCTCCACTCTGCTTTCACACATTGCCAGCCAGAGAGTGTTGCTGTCTCTCTGCGGTCTCACAGACACACTCAGCAGAGGGGCCTCTGAAAGAAAACAAGGGGTGACAGGAAGGAGATGAGAAGCTGTGTGAGGTAGTGTGTGTCACAGAAATAAATATTTCAAAGAAATAAGTAACGTACTGTGCACAGGAATGTGTATTGTTCTTTTCTCTGGTGCTTCCAAACTCAAATGCTTCACCATGCAGGTCAAATTCTGACCAGCATACAAAGAGGACAAGAAGTTCACAGAGCTACGGACTGAAACCAAACCATCAGCCTGGACTTCAGGCTCTGCCAGATAACTGATGATGCTGTTGTTACTGTTTCCAACATGCCAGGTAATAGCTGCTGCAGAGGCGACACTGTCTGCACAGCAGTCCACCTTTGTGAACTGTTCACCATCTTTCCACTCAGTGCTGGAGTTGATGGTGATGTCAGGGCGAGCTGCATGGGAAAGAGAAGTTAAACTACAGGAAGTGAGGGGGTTTCACTGGAGGAGAAGATAAAATCTATGGTGAGCTTACATGGCCAACTATGGCCGCTACTCAGAATTATCCATTGCTTGATTTGTTGAACATACCGCAAAGAGGGAGTGTTAGGCTTCTGTTCTCTGGCTCCTCAAATGCTGGGTGATTTATCACACACTCTGCAGTGAACTCCCAGGGCGAGCAGGCAGGGAGGAGAAAAACTCCCCTGACAGAGTGGCTTCCATTATGAGAAGTGAAATTGGACCAAGAGACTCCAGACACACCCTCTGGTAGAAGCCAGGATACGTTGGCTGCAGGAACAGCATCAGCTGCTGAGCACTCAATCACCCTGCGTCCATCTTTAGTCTGCAAATCAACTCGGATTGTGGGAGGGACTGACACGAAGGGCGCAGAGAGAAGGTTCCACATTAATGTTACAAATAATGAGGGAAATTCATCATGGAAGAAATACTTGCAACGAGTTTCACCTACCAAGCTGTATGACATGTGATTGAACTGTGATGTTGAGTTGCAGCATTGTTTTAAGGTGGTGATAGGAGAAGACACATTCATAGAGGCCAGCGTGCTGAGGCTCCACAGGACCCTGAACTTTGAGGCTGCTGCCAACCAGCTCCAAACCCTCAGGCAAGGGCCCGTCATCTCTAAAGAGAAACGCAGCAAGTACAATTCAAGCTTCAGTTTAAATGTTTGACCAATATTAAAACATTTCACGTAAAATCTTGAACAAATGATTATTTGATCAAGAAACATCTAATCTGGTTGCTGCTCTCTATCACTTGTGGTTTGGTGGCACCAAATGTGTTACCACATCCTCCACAGGATACGTACGTTGTTTCAGTCTACATGCACAGGAGAAAAAAAGTAGAATCAAAGCCATTTGTTTCTGAAAAAGGGATGTTTTTTAGCCATATTGTTTTTTTTATATTGTTCCCACGAGAAAAACAAAAAAGATATTGATAACTATATCAAATCAAAGAAAATAAAAAATAAAAATACATTTACAAGCCAGAAGTTGTCGGATTTTACATCAGGCTCATCTAAACTGACAACCCTGTGCCATGTTTCTGAAAGCTCTGTTATATCTGAGTTGGCACAAAAAAGTTCATGTGTCTGCAAAAGCAAGCTAAGTGGATGTGCCATTGTTAATGGTAGTGAAAAGCTTAAATTTAATAGATATTGTACTATCTATAAGCGTACAGTATTTTTTACTCATCTAATTCTCAGTAAAACGCTAGAACTGTCAGTCAACATTGTTACATTTTGTTCAAATGACACTTCTGTTTAGAAGCTGCCATCTTTAGCTGTCCAATGACAGGAGCGCTCACAAGTTGCAAACAGGGAAATCTTTCCAATCAGTACCTTCCCTCCCGCATGAAACTGAAACAATTTCAATTCTCAATAAATAAATAAAAAATTAAGATTAATTATTAATTAAGATAACCTTGATGACATTGTTGGGAATTTTTTTATACTCCT
>NW_019434006.1:0-1354 GCF_002814215.2 Seriola lalandi dorsalis
GCAGAGTGAACATTCAGCAGGAGGATACAAACATGACTCCAAATGAATGAATGATGTTGCTCCATAACTCTGTAAATGGGCAATTGTTTGCTAGAAAGTTTGCCGTACAACTTGTTTCCATTGGCTCCCATTCAGACCAGTGTTGGTGTTGAAATTTTCAAGTATGAACAAAGTCCTACATCTTTGTTATAACTTGTATCTGTTGCTTGCAGGTCTGCTCACCTGCTGTCAAGGTACAGGCCCCGTGCCCCCATCATTGCCGTGACCCGCTGTGGCCAGACCGCCCGCCAGGCTCACCTATACCGCGGCGTCTACCCTGTGCTCTACACCAAGGCCGCCAACGACGTCTGGGCTGAGGACGTTGACCTGCGTGTGAACTTTGCCCTGGAAGTTGGTGAGTATTTTTGTGCTTTGTTGAAACTTTTAACAGCATGATGAAATTATTTGGAAGGAGTGAGAAGCCAGTAGGTATGAGAGCATTTTTGTTCATCTCCCTCAATGGCTCCTTTTCTCTCTGTCTCTAGGCAAGCACCACAAATTCTTCAAGTCTGGCGATGTGGCCCTTGTTGTGACCGGCTGGCGTCCAGGCTCCGGTTACACCAACACCATGAGAGTTGTGCTGGTGCCTTGAACTTCATCCAAGGACATTAGTAATCACTCCCCCTCCACTCCCCTTCTCCTATAACCTGCCTCCCATCCCTGTGTCGGACTTTCCTTGTCTGTTGGTTTTTGTAACCAGCACAAAGTCAAATCCAGGCCACACTTTCAAAGGACTTTTGATGGTGTCGTTCACAGAGTAACTCCATGATTCCTGTCATCAATATGTACAATTCATTGTCTAAATCCTGCTGCCAGAGACCGAACTCAAAACCTTTTAGTGGAAACTCCTCTGTACACTTATTGTGCTTACTGTCATTTCCTTAGTATTTGGTTCTTTTATTGTCCAGGTACCATGAACAGTTGCAGATGTGTGCTGCAGTTGTCCTCTCCAGCGTTTCATGCAGAACTGACAGTCGGTACAGTGTGTCATTGTGAGTTTATCTGGCATCCATCCATTAAATGGAATTCTTGGGTCAAATGTGTTTTTTGTCCTCTTGTCTTCACTGTCCAGTGGTGGAAGTAGCTGATTACATTTACTCAAGTTTGAGTTTATTTTTTTAGGTATTTGAACTTCACTTGAGTATTTCCCTTTTATGCTACGTTATACTTTTTACTTCATTACATTTATTTGACAGCTGTAGTGACTAATTTATTACATTTTTATATAAATCACATGATGATCTTATTAAACATAATACATTGATGTAAATTATGCTACCCAATAGTTATAATGTAGGTACTGAGCTCATCCATC
>NW_019434007.1:0-2463 GCF_002814215.2 Seriola lalandi dorsalis
TTGTCATCATATTGATGTTATGGGGAGAATGCTGCAAAACGGTTGGAGAAAATAGTTCCACTGTCTTTACATCTTTACAGCATTTTCTGAATTGATTGTCTTGTGGAAAAAATGTCACATGAAAACATCTGGGTACTTGCTCGCAGTAATGCCAGTCTTTTCTAATGGCTGTTATCATTACAATGTTATTAATATTTGCCATTTTGCAGTTTGATTATAGCAGAGACAGAAAAATATGCAAACAGCTAAAGAAAATAAGAAATACATGTTAAAGATTTGGTTTTAAGAAATATGTGCTTTAGGTGGGAATCGGTGAATGTGTATCCCACTTGCATGTTATTTGTTGTTTATTATTTAATGATACATACAGTTTGTATTTTTTCACTTATCAGATTATATACCTATCTAAGAGAAGAGGTTTGGATCATGCATTAGATTTTAGAATCAGAGAGTAACACAGACCTGGAGTTGGTTGCATCATCTGTTTGCAAGTTCAAAATTAACCTAGATATAAGCTAAATGTTTACATTGTAAGTAGGTATTTATGCCTCACTAATTTAAAAGGGGTTACTCTACACAAACTCTTATTATTACTTTGACTATTATTATTACTACTATTATTAGTTGTTGCTGAGTATTTACACCCTGTAACTGCTGGATGTAAATGTTGTGTAGCTAATTGAGCCAACAAAGCTAATGTTAGCTAGCTAAAATATTACGTGTACAAATTGAAGAAGAGATAGGAATAGGAATATGAGAAATGGACAAAACTTGACCTAAATGCTGTTCAACAATGAAAACTTTTTAATTAAAATATCACAAAAAGTAAAATAATAATACTTAAAATGCAAATGTTATGCTAAAAGCATTAGACTAAATGACCAACTAAAATTAAGTTAGAGTTTGGTTTTTCAAAGTGTGACTGTGGACCCGCCTCCCTTAAATAATGATACGCTAAATGTAAAAATATGTGTACTTAATTGACTTAATTGACTTAATTGACCACTGACTATCTCAATCTACTCCTTCATTGACTGAAAATCTCTGGTTTAGCATAATAAGACATTTCCCAGTCACTCTCTAAAGTGTATTGAATTGTATTATTAACTGATAAGCATACATAATTCTCCATGTATGCAACAAAGTCATATCATATCATAAAGACTGGCAGTTCATTTAAATTTATCTCTTGCCTCCTTAAACTTATTTTTAGATGTTAAGTCACAGCTCATGATGTTTTACTGACTTACTGTTTATATATCTAATTGCTTTTGATTGGATATCTCTGACGCTGCTTCCTAGCAACAAATTTATGCATTACAAAAGTTGTAGTGCAAGCTGTAAATTCTCATAAAAATCCTTAAACAATTGGGTGACTTTGCCCCATAATAAGGATTTAAATACTTTTAAAATACAGTATTACTTCTGCTACACATGTACAAGGTTTAGCTTGCGTCAGTATAAGAATTGGCTTGATATGTTTCCCTTCCAGATGTTGTAAAACAGACAGTTGGCTTGTTGGGGCAGGACATGTGTCATACAACCGCCACACAGGCTTTTCTATTCAGGATCTTTCAAGAGGTCTCACTGTTACAACATTTCTGCTAAGACAGTCTTCAAGTTTCCTAAAAATGGTGTATCCCAACTTAGTAAATCACTTAGTCTGAAAGTAGATAATCAGAACTATGGAAAGATGTTATACACAAACTTAGTAATTGATTTACAAACAGCTGATGCAACCTAATCCTAATATGGGCAGCGATCAACAGTCCTGCTCCAGGAATCAGAGGAAAGGGCCCTTATATTTCGGTCATTGTCACAGCTCATTTACCGCAAGTGCCTAACCAAGGTTTAATGTCGGCAGAAAGTGTAAATCTGTTTGCTGCAGTTTAATCAGTGTGGAAAATGACTGATTCTTTTTCTTAAATATAGTATGGGTACCCTTGGTTGGTGGCCTATGTAGGCATCTTTCAGTATTAATTTTTCTCTTTCTTATTTCATCACAGTGTTGTTTTACTCAGGTATTTATTCATTTTTTTCACTCAGGCTAAGTTGCATAAGTACTTCTGCATGGACACAGGTGTTTATGTTATGATGTTCAATGACTGAATTGCCACATTGGAGCCAGTAGTGCAGTATTTTACTCTCTGAAACGGAATGAGAAATACAGTAGATGTCATTTAGTAATATTTTTGTGCTGTAATTGCAGTAGTAAGTGCAGCTGTAATTGTAATAAGTTGTATTTTTTATGTACTGGGTCAGTTGTATAGTGCAGTATCTTTCAACTTGCTGTGCGTGCCTTTATAAATGAATGTTGACTGTTTGAGGCTGTTGAAAGCTTCTGTAATGTCTTTATAACCGTTGATGCTATGACCAGCTCTGCAGGTGCATGTAATAAAATGACTCTGACCAAAAGTACGACTCTGTTGCTATTATTGGTCCACTACTAACTTTTTAAACTTT
>NW_019434008.1:0-2459 GCF_002814215.2 Seriola lalandi dorsalis
TTGTCATCATATTGATGTTATGGGGAGAATGCTGCAAAACGGTTGGAGAAAATAGTTCCACTGTCTTTACATCTTTACAGCATTTTCTGAATTGATTGTCTTGTGGAAAAAATGTCACATGAAAACATCTGGGTACTTGCTCGCAGTAATGCCAGTCTTTTCTAATGGCTGTTATCATTACAATGTTATTAATATTTGCCATTTTGCAGTTTGATTATAGCAGAGACAGAAAAATATGCAAACAGCTAAAGAAAATAAGAAATACATGTTAAAGATTTGGTTTTAAGAAATATGTGCTTTAGGTGGGAATCGGTGAATGTGTATCCCACTTGCATGTTATTTGTTGTTTATTATTTAATGATACATACAGTTTGTATTTTTTCACTTATCAGATTATATACCTATCTAAGAGAAGAGGTTTGGATCATGCATTAGATTTTAGAATCAGAGAGTAACACAGACCTGGAGTTGGTTGCATCATCTGTTTGCAAGTTCAAAATTAACCTAGATATAAGCTAAATGTTTACATTGTAAGTAGGTATTTATGCCTCACTAATTTAAAAGGGGTTACTCTACACAAACTCTTATTATTACTTTGACTATTATTATTACTACTATTATTAGTTGTTGCTGAGTATTTACACCCTGTAACTGCTGGATGTAAATGTTGTGTAGCTAATTGAGCCAACAAAGCTAATGTTAGCTAGCTAAAATATTACGTGTACAAATTGAAGAAGAGATAGGAATAGGAATATGAGAAATGGACAAAACTTGACCTAAATGCTGTTCAACAATGAAAACTTTTTAATTAAAATATCACAAAAAGTAAAATAATAATACTTAAAATGCAAATGTTATGCTAAAAGCATTAGACTAAATGACCAACTAAAATTAAGTTAGAGTTTGGTTTTTCAAAGTGTGACTGTGGACCCGCCTCCCTTAAATAATGATACGCTAAATGTAAAAATATGTGTACTTAATTGACTTAATTGACCACTGACTATCTCAATCTACTCCTTCATTGACTGAAAATCTCTGGTTTAGCATAATAAGACATTTCCCAGTCACTCTCTAAAGTGTATTGAATTGTATTATTAACTGATAAGCATACATAATTCTCCATGTATGCAACAAAGTCATATCATATCATTTCATAAAGACTGGCAGTTCATTTAAATTTATCTCTTGCCTCCTTAAACTTATTTTTAGATGTTAAGTCACAGCTCATGATGTTTTACTGACTTACTGTTTATATATCTAATTGCTTTTGATTGGATATCTCTGACGCTGCTTCCTAGCAACAAATTTATGCATTACAAAAGTTGTAGTGCAAGCTGTAAATTCTCATAAAAATCCTTAAACAATTGGGTGACTTTGCCCCATAATAAGGATTTAAATACTTTTAAAATACAGTATTACTTCTGCTACACATGTACAAGGTTTAGCTTGCGTCAGTATAAGAATTGGCTTGATATGTTTCCCTTCCAGATGTTGTAAAACAGACAGTTGGCTTGTTGGGGCAGGACATGTGTCATACAACCGCCACACAGGCTTTTCTATTCAGGATCTTTCAAGAGGTCTCACTGTTACAACATTTCTGCTAAGACAGTCTTCAAGTTTCCTAAAAATGGTGTATCCCAACTTAGTAAATCACTTAGTCTGAAAGTAGATAATCAGAACTATGGAAAGATGTTATACACAAACTTAGTAATTGATTTACAAACAGCTGATGCAACCTAATCCTAATATGGGCAGCGATCAACAGTCCTGCTCCAGGAATCAGAGGAAAGGGCCCTTATATTTCGGTCATTGTCACAGCTCATTTACCGCAAGTGCCTAACCAAGGTTTAATGTCGGCAGAAAGTGTAAATCTGTTTGCTGCAGTTTAATCAGTGTGGAAAATGACTGATTCTTTTTCTTAAATATAGTATGGGTACCCTTGGTTGGTGGCCTATGTAGGCATCTTTCAGTATTAATTTTTCTCTTTCTTATTTCATCACAGTGTTGTTTTACTCAGGTATTTATTCATTTTTTTCACTCAGGCTAAGTTGCATAAGTACTTCTGCATGGACACAGGTGTTTATGTTATGATGTTCAATGACTGAATTGCCACATTGGAGCCAGTAGTGCAGTATTTTACTCTCTGAAACGGAATGAGAAATACAGTAGATGTCATTTAGTAATATTTTTGTGCTGTAATTGCAGTAGTAAGTGCAGCTGTAATTGTAATAAGTTGTATTTTTTATGTACTGGGTCAGTTGTATAGTGCAGTATCTTTCAACTTGCTGTGCGTGCCTTTATAAATGAATGTTGACTGTTTGAGGCTGTTGAAAGCTTCTGTAATGTCTTTATAACCGTTGATGCTATGACCAGCTCTGCAGGTGCATGTAATAAAATGACTCTGACCAAAAGTACGACTCTGTTGCTATTATTGGTCCACTACTAACTTTTTAAACTTT
>NW_019434009.1:0-1341 GCF_002814215.2 Seriola lalandi dorsalis
TCTGTAGCCTGTTAGTTAATGTCATGCTCCTTGCCTCTGAAACAACTCTATGTTACTGCTGCAGGTTGTAAGCTAGTTAGCTTGGTGTGCTAATGCTGCACAGTGTTATGAATTCCTCCTACTTTTGCTTTTGTGTTTTAGAAAGAGGAAAAAGACACCACTCTACATCTCCAGACACATAGTACCACTCTTATTAGAGCCACATATTCACAACTCCAACGTGCGGAATCGGACAAAAGTCGTGCAACAGACAATGATGTGGAAGAAGTTACACTACTGCAATTTTCTCTGCAAACTAGAGACTGTAACTACAAATGTCAACACAAAAATTAACCAAAAGCAACACACGCTAATCCTGGGTACAAAATAAAATATATTGCAAGAACCTGCATAAACACACGCACACTTGAAGGAACACATCTTTGCCAGTCTCACTGCAGACAGTCACCCTCGGCCACCGTCTGTCTTTGAACTACATTTCTAAGTGAATTTCATAAGTGTGTCTGAATTGGAAACAGAAGCCTGCAGATCAATATTTGAATACAAGTGCTTTGGTTTACTCCCATGTGAGTGTGTTCACATGTACGTGTGCGTGTGTGTGTGTGTGTATGTCAGGCTGCCTTGGGCGATGCTAGTGGGACCGATGCCAGACCATTTACTGTCTGGAATTTGATGGGGTCTGGTAATGTTTTATATGCACTCGCCTTCATGATACATTATGAATGAAGCGCACCTTCCATCAAAGAGACAAAATAACGGAGACTGAGACATCAGATGGACAGACACGGAGTCATGTGTGTGTGGATGCACGCTTATATGAAAGTGCTCTTTCATTTCATCATTGCATTTTTCTTTTTCTGTCTCTAAAACACACCAACACACAAATGTGGTGCAGTAAAATTTTTAACTCATCTCTCAGTCTGACGGTTTTGGCTAACATCATAACGTAAACACACACACAGTGACAAATGCATGTACACTCTCACACACACACACATACACGCGCACACACACACACACACAGCAGTAAAATTTTTATCTCATCTCTTATTGAGGCAGTTTATGGTTCACGCACGCGCACACAAACCTAGTGGGAGAGAGAGAGAGAGAGAGAGAGGGACAGACTTCATGTGATGATCCAACAGCCCAGCCTCTCTCCTCTCTCCACCCTGAGGTCTCCTCTTTCCTCACTTTCCCACAGATGTCTCCTTCAATGATACACTATTGATTTATTGTCCACCTCATGACAGAGAGGCCGAGAGAAAGATGCTGAAAGAGGGGCGGAAAGATATTGAGCCGGTGAGAAGGAGGGAAACAGACACAGAAAGTGAAAGATTTTAT
>NW_019434010.1:0-2052 GCF_002814215.2 Seriola lalandi dorsalis
GTATCTGGCTCTTTAGCTGCTAAACACTCAATTACATTCACTAGCTAGTTGCTAACTGTGTCCAGTGGGTTTATCAGAGCTTTTTGCTGGAAACAGCTGCCTGGTACTCCTGGAACACGGCTGATGAAACTTTTCCGGCCAGAAAACCAAAAACAATAATAATCCAAAATAGAATAACACACTAAATGGAGCTGAGAGGAACCGCGGAGTTGCGGTTCATTACTCCAAGTGACACCTTTCACATAACACATAGTCCTTTGATCGATTGTTAACATTAACAGCACTGATTAGCTCAGCTGTTCACAGTGCGGATGCTCTCCTCTCACCCAGTGTGTTCCTGTGATTCTTGTTGCTGTTTTTTTTTTTTTGTTACAACTGGAAGAAACTGTAATAATAATAATACAGCCAGTCTTTCACTCATGTAACTGTCTGTAGTACATAAGCTGTGGAAAAATATCAGTTTGTGGCCTGTTTCAAAGAATATCTTAATGCCTGGTCGAGGACTGCTGAATCATGTAATCACCCCGACAACACCATGCAGATACAGAACCATCAGTTTGTGCTTTGGAGCAATAAAAGTTTGACTTGGTGAGCAGAGGCCAGACTTTTAAAAGTTCTATAAATGAGATTCTAAACAATAGTATATCAGCAAACAGCTAAGTTCTATGTAAAGATATAGTGGAGTAATGGTGTCCTAAGCAGAGAGCAAAGTCCCATTCCCTCTGAATGTGTTGTCGTCTGAGCTTCTCTGGTCTTTGTGTTGGTCTCTGGTCTAGTAGCACGTGCGTGTTAGTGCATGTGAGTCCCTCCTCTTAAACTGTAAAAACACAGGCTCCGCCCACACGTGAGATGGCACAGTGCAGTACTCGGTGTTCAGGTGAAAGTGACCTTCCAGAATTTCCTCCACTGAAGAAACCAAGGTTTCGTACCAAAAAGAAAGACGAATGAAGAGATAAAACCCGAGCACAGACAGACAGGTCACGGGAACTACTGCCTCAAATCCCGGTCGGCCCGTGGAATGTCAAAATCCAAAAAAGTGAAGTTTTTACAGTGTCGTCCAAGGTGGAATTTGTTTCCCAGTCCAACTGTAGAGCCAGTACTGATCTGGCTTTACAGAGATGGAGAGCTCGACAAGCTGCTAAAGAGCTCCAGCTTGGAAATTCAGCTCCGCTCAGTTAGTGTGTTATTGTGTGATAATATAGAAGGTGTTCAGTCAGGTGCCTCTGTTGCTCATAAATACACAAAGTTCGACTAAACGAGCAGACAGTGACTTGATGGTTATTTTTTCATAATCATAAAAATTCATATTACTTTATTTGGAATACAGTAATATATGAATATTTTGTCAGGTTCGAAAAAACTTGTTTTTAGTTATTTATTAGCACTGATCAAAGTGAGCACAACTCGGCACAACACATCTGAGAATTACATTTTTAATTTTTCAAATTAACATAAATCTGCCAGTAGAGTGATTTTTCATGAAGCTAGTGATTATTTTGAAACAACTGATTGCAGTTAGTGTCATTTGTCATTTGTGTCATGCTCTGTTTTTAACCTCACTGCAGAGTGGCCTAGTGCAATCAGAAAAGCTTCATGCATGAGCATAAAGAATTGTGCACAATTATGGTACTTTAACTTTAACTGCTCTTTGCTAGGTTTGCTTGGGTTTACACACTTCTGCACACGGTTAGGACCAGTACACTGATTTCACTGAGCTTAAAACTGCACTAATCAATATATCTATATTTACAATGCGGTAAATTCCTTTGTGAGTATGACTGGGATCACTCGTACAGACACATAGAATCATCCCCCAGCTTTGCTGTCATCATGTCATCTAAATGCTCTAATGAACTCGGTGTACGCTCGCTGCTCAGCACCGAACAGCAGCAACTAGCTGGTGAACATAGTGGAACATTTAGCAGCTAAAGAGGCAGATATTTCTCTCAGGAGTTGGCGGAAACAAAACCAAGGCTTTTGGGACTTAACATCCACCAGGTGCTCAGAAAAACAACTCCAAATGAACGATGATGTGGCTCCATAACTGCTGGA
>NW_019434011.1:0-2651 GCF_002814215.2 Seriola lalandi dorsalis
GTGTCAAACACAAAAACCATGATTGCCCTGTGACTGCAGACAAAGGGATTACACTGCCAGAAAAGACATTAGGCCAATCCCCTCCTTGGAGCTGAATAGATGGGCTTTGGGGTAAATATACACTCACATTCATATCAGTCTGGCATTAGTTATGCTGGAAGAGTTCATGCATTTACTAAGTAAACAGTTGGTGTTTCTCCTTATTGTTAATACACTTCTTTAAAGAGCTTATTAGACTGTTTTATTATAAGGTTACACAAACACCAACAAGATTATTTACATTTAATAGGATGAAAATTGAACAGTGTCATTTCTTGTAAACCTTCTAAGACTATACATCAAGTGCCTTTCAATTAATAAAATTGAATAATCCAGTTAATCTGCAACACACTGTCACCCACTGGACTTCTGTGTCATTTCAGCCCATTGCCATGGACTGCAGGCTTGCCATGCTCTGTTGGATCTGAGCTCTTTTGGTGAACCATGTCCTGTGCTGGGAAGTTACCTGTCTGTAGAGTACCACTGCAAACACGGTCAGACGCACAATTTATCCTTTTTACTTCCACTGTGCATAAACTTTCACACTCTAAAAGAATACTGTAGATCATTATTAAAAGATTGAACAATATAACTTCAGCCACATTAACTACAGCTTTATTTAATTCATTGTTTAATTGCCTTACAGAGGTTATCTATGCAGGATGTGTGTAGTTCACTCACTAGTTCGAAGTTGTGGTTGATGTTGTGACCCTCAGACTATGCTACTCGTGTTTTGTGTTCCTCTTTTTGTGACTTGACTTTTCATCTAGTTTTGTCGCCTCTCAGGCTTAGCTCACAAGTTGACTTTCAACTCAGTCAAATGATTACCTCAGTGGTGTAGTTAGCAGAGTGAACTTAGGAGAACTGCACTGTTTTATTTATGTGTGTACATAAATACTTTAGCAATGTTTCATGGTGTGATTTCCTCTCAGGACTCCACTTACTGATGAGTAAACTGGCGGCCGTTTTTGATAATGTCACGATCACTGTGAAGTGGCTCCTTCATCCATTTCAGGGAAATCTGACATGCACAGTGAATGCTGGAGATGGGCACATCATTGATCCATACAGCCCAGAGGAGTGAGCAACACTTTGCATTCAATTAAATACTGTAGAAAGATGCTGAATTGTATTTATGTAACTAAAGTTTTACTTGATCTTTCTCACAGGATGGAGAGCACTATTATTCACAAATTCAGCCATGCTGGTGTTTTCATGGTTGGGGTGGAGTGCAGCACCAGCGACTGGCATGTTGCAGCTCAGAAAGCCATAACCGTTCAGCAGCCTGTCGGAGAGTTTAGTGTGATCAAGTGCTATAGCGGGAATGTGTCAACAGATGGCACTAAATGCAATGCGATTTATGGCGGACCTGTTCTAATTCAGGTTATGGTGGAGGCAGGTGAGTCAATATAACACCATGGGTACCATTCCTCAAACATTACAGAATAATTTGATACCTTTATTTTCTGTTACTAGGCACAAATGTTTCCTACACAATTCAACATGAAGACCATTTGGTTGCAAACCTCTCAGTGGACAGAGGGATTACACCCCACAACATTACACTGAATTCAAGTGTGGCAGGGGAGCTCGGGCACGGCTGCCACAACCTGACTCTGGCAGCGTCAAACAGGGTTACAGCCCACGCAGTGTCCATTGATCTGGAGCTGTGTCTGCTGGAGCCTGTTGAAGGCCTGCAGGCCTCAGTTACGTCAGAGGAAGGCGAGTGTCCAGACTCCACGGATATCATCATTGATGTTTCGTTGGAGCGAGGAGCCCCTGTGCAGCTTCTCTTCAATCTCACTGGAGCCAGGGATACTTTGTCTGAGACCAGAGACATGCTCAATAGTAACTTACAAGCTTTTACATTTTCCAGCCCGCTTGAAGGTACTTAAAATGTAATATTGTATTACAGTTTATGTATTATAGTTTAATATGTGCTCTAATTAAATGGAAATAATCATGCTAATCAAAATGCTTCAATCCAAATTCTTTTGGTAAAGGATTGTTAAAAGTTAAAGTACGAGCAGTGAATGCCTTTTCGGCCTCTGATGTGGACGTGGACTTAGAGAACGTACACGAGGCTTGCAAGAATTACTCTGACTTTTCACCAGGCGAACACGGAAGCACAGTATGTAGAATATTGGTATATATATTATATTATATTGTTTATAAATCTGCATTTTGCGGGTGCAGAACAGTGACTTTGTTTGTATCTACAGACAGGTAACATGAGCGTCGACAACTCTTCTGACTTGAAAATAATTGCTACTCCTGACACTTTGGTCGACTACACTCACAGTGTCACACTGAGTGTAACTGGAACTGAATCATTACCCAGCGAAGGGCTCTCATTTGAATGGAAATGTAGTAAGTACAACACTTCATTGACCAGTTTTTACCAGTTAAACCATGATTTTAATAATTACAGGGGGTGAACAGGATTGGAAGAACATAGACAATACAAAACAATAACCTATGATGACCAATGAAACTTTATTACAGCAGTAAGAACATTTTCATGCGCACCATAAAACCAGATCATTTGTCTGCAATTGTTTCTTTGATTTCACCACATCCAGAGATCACTGTACTGATTCCCCTCAGCGTTA
>NW_019434012.1:0-2920 GCF_002814215.2 Seriola lalandi dorsalis
TCAGGTGAACAGATAGATACTTTATTCATTGCCTAGGGGAAATTCAATCGTCCAGTAGCTTAATAGTAACACTGATAGTTAATAATAAACAATAATAGTTGGTATTATTGGAAGCACAGACCCAGCCTTTTTGACCAGCTTGTCCAGTTTCTTTTGTATAATAATAATAATAATAAAAGTGAAGACATATTTTTAAAATTTTGGGCTTTTGTATGGATGACTTAAGCATGTTTGGGGTGAGAACTGGTCAATTGGGAGGTCTTTAAACCCATCAGGTAGAAATAATTAAAAAAAAAAAAAAAATCGTATGTACCCTGCTTATGATTAAAGTGACAGTTTATCTATTTTATACTGACCTTATCAAGATGGCGGATTTAAGAAGTCGACAACTTCCGGTCGTGCCCCCAGAATGCTTGTGATGACCTCACATAAATGGCGTACTGCTTTTGAAATTCACAGGAAAACAAAACATCTGACAAGGTAAAGTAACGACAGGTGCGAATGTATTTCACCCAGCGCCGAATTTGCATGTAGGCGAGCTTAGATACTAACGTGCCAAGTATGATGTCACATCGTTTCTTTCTCTGACTCGAGTGTTTTGGATTTTGAAGTTTGCAAAAGCTCTGTAGCTAATGGCCATATTACCGATGACTAACGGAACAGCTGTTAGGGGTGACTAGCCAAGAAATTTAAGACAGTTTTAGTTTTGCCTTTTAATTTTAGTCATTAGTTCCTCTTCTCTTTGATGCAAAAGCTAAGCTAGTTGCTGACGTTCATACAGTAACCTAAATAGTTAAGCTAGCAAAGTAGGTCAGCAGTAATCGTGCTGCAAGATACGCTAACGTTGTGTGGTCCGTTGTCCTGAAATAGCTGAATTATCGCTAACAAAATGAAGTGGACTAAAAAGCTCAATGTTTGGATCAAGGAAAAACTCTGCACCTTCCACAAAGCGAATATGCCGATGCTGCTGTGTCCTGTTCCCTTATAACCAGCTGAAAAAAACTTGTCATTTCCAGTGTTTTGAATGTGGGTCGTTTTCTGATATCCTATTTTTGGATTATTGGACAAACTAATCAGTTAATAAAATAATCCTATCAACACTAACCTAGATGATTTCTCTCCCTCTCTTCTTGCATTGGAAGGAGACACAAGAGACTGGCATGGCCGAGAGGATGGCAGAGATGGAGGAGGACATTGGGGATCTGCCAGCCAGAGAAGATGACAATGACTCAGACAGAGATGAAGACGACAGACTGTTTGCTTGGATGGTAAATGACGACATGGATGAGGACGAGGAGGAAGATGAGGTGGAGGAGTTGGAGGATGAGCAGCTCTTAGACACTGAAGCATCTGAATCGTTTGAGCTGGACACCCCAGCTGAGCGCAGTGGTCATATAGCGGTTGTTGACAGAAATGTCATGTATGTGTGGGGTGGATACAAAGTAAGTATATGTCCTAAAACTGCACTTTGATTACATTTATGTTATCCCCCCACCATTTCCATATTAATCTAATTATATTTTATCCCTCCTGTGTACAAGAATGCTCAAAACCACGGATTTTTTGACTTGTATCTCCCGAGAACTGAAATCTGGACATACAACATGGAGTCAGGTGTATGGTGAGAATTGATACCATTGTCATCAGCACTTTATCATCTAGTCATTTTACACATAAAGAAGAAAATTAAAATAAAAAAAACCCTCATGTTTACAGGACAAAGCATATAGCCGGAGGTAACCTACACATGTCTATGTCAGGCAGCTGTGGGGTGTGTGTTGATGGAGTCCTCTACCTATTTGGAGGTCATCATGCCAGGGGAAACACAAACAGGGTACAGTTTCTGTGTTACATGAAGCAAATTTTCAAATGATTGCATCATGTTTGCACATCAAACCAAGAGGCATGTCAGCCTGCTGTTTCTGCTGATCATCTTTCAGAACTCCTGTATACTGTGCTGTGATTTATAGATCTACCGTCTGCCACTGAGAGCAACCAGCCTTGTGTGGGAGGAAATGAGCGATCTGAAAGGACTCCCTCCATCATCCAAAGACAAGTTAGGGTGCTGGGTTCAGAAGAACAGGTGAGGAAAGACTGCATTTTCCTGTCTTGTTTTTCTGAAATGATTTAGACATTATTAGGACATGAACCATTTGACACAAAATATCAAGAAATGGGAGAGATATTTTACGTGCGTTTTATCTGGAATTGTTTTCATAGACTTATATTCTTTGGGGGCTACGGCTATGCTGCACAAGGACCTCATCAAGGGACGTTTGAATATGATGAATCGTCTTCTCTTGTGGTTTGTAGACAAATATCCTCTTCACATGATAAACAATGAATACAAGTTTTTCAAGTTTAATCGGTGTGTATTTTGAAGTTCTGTTTGTTTCAAACAAAAGGAGTAAAATAGAAAAATCTGATGTTTTTTTTATAGTCACTTTTACAAAGAAATTGTGTGTCTCCTGTTTTGTAATATTAGAGACATTTGATTCGTAAAAGTTGTTGCAGGAGTATGACTTAGAATGTAAATGATTAAGTGTTTGTGTGCTACAGTGGGACAGCCCTGGGCGCGGCTGGAACAATCACATTCATATCCTGGACCTTGAGACATATACATGGAGCCAGCCTGTCACCACGGTAAACACATGGCAACTTCTCTACAGACAACTTTGCTTACACACGCTCAGTGCCAATTTCCTCCACCTTTTTAATCTACTGTTCTGGTCATTAGCCCATCAGATTAAGTTTTTTTTAATTTCAGGAATATGTGAAGTCTTTTGAATATCGGGATAAAGACAACTAGAGTGAAATACTTGACATGATATTTCTTCTCTTGTTTGGTATGACCCGATTTAGGGGAACACCCCATCACCCAGAGCAGCTCATGCCTGTGCCACAGTTGGTAACAGAGGCT
>NW_019434013.1:0-1269 GCF_002814215.2 Seriola lalandi dorsalis
TGAACATTACCGGGAAAACAAAAAGAGAATTTTTGTGTCACTGCTAACCGGATTACAACATTACACAGTACATTTATCTTACCTTATGGTAAATGTCAAATAAAGGTCTGATAATACATTGTCACAATTGAAATGTACTGGATGTAGATCCGGATAGATAGAAAAAAAACACCCTAACCTAGTTTACTATAACTGTTGATTTTAGTGGGGGTGCATTTCTAATACATTGCAGCTGGGCTGGCCAACATTGTAACACACTGACACAGTAGGAAATGTAATCTGAAAATCTGAACATGGTAAACATTGCCATCTAAACATCAGCATGTTAATACTGTAATTTTGAATATGTTAGCATGCTCATATTATTACAATTATTATCATATTCTTGTTTTGCTAACAGTCTCAAGTGTAACTCCAGCACTTTTAAACTTGGTAAAGGATATTTCAAATCTTTTCCATCCTACTACCACAAACATAGAGTATTTGTGGTTTGGTTATTGTGGATATAGCTGTTGTGGATGTGGATGGTGAGAGTATTCTATACCTGGAGAAGAACGTTTCTGTTCTTTTGGTTTAGAATGAATTTGAACAAATGTCCACCTTTTCCCTTCAAAAAGTGTCCTTACCCTTTACACTATATAGGTGGATCAAAATGTAACTCTACTTACTGTACTTCACTTCATATTTTGGGCTAAATTTCAGTACCATGTGACTGTTTAAGACAATTTAGAATTTTTTGTTCTTAAACTGTAGGTGTTAAAAATGTGCTTTGTGTCAACATGAATGGGCTATAATTTGAAATATTTCCATCCATCCACTCAAGTGTAATTTTTTCCATCAATTAAGATAAGATTTATTGTATACAACATCTTCTTTCTTTCTTTCTTTCTTTCTTTCTTTCTTTCTTTCTTTCTTTCTTTAACATCACATAAAATGTATGGAAAGAATCACTTATCGTGTGCATGCTTGGTGTGTAGGTGTGTGTATAGCCTATGTGGACATGCTTTTAAATGCAGTGGATTTCCTGGAAAGATTGAGCAAACATACCAAGAGAGCCATCAGTTAGTCACTGTAACATGAACCATAAAATGTCTAATGCCTGGATTATTTACAGAGGTAGTATGAAGATGAAGCTTCCTCTTCCTTATTTCAATTGAATTACTTACATCTTTCTCTCCCTCGCTCTCACAAAGACTTACACACACACACACACACACATACACACACACACACACACACACACACACACACACACACACACACACACAC
>NW_019434014.1:0-3326 GCF_002814215.2 Seriola lalandi dorsalis
ACAGAAACACAGACAGACCTGATCCTCTCATGTGGTGACAGTTGTTCTTGATGTCAAATATGCTGTATAACACCCAAGTCTCAAGGGATAATATGTTAATTATACATCAATAGTATATAATTTAATTGAACTGAGAAGAGTCAGTTATGTAGGTTAGACAGATAGCTTTACTTAGCTACATAACTGGTGGCTCCATGGCATGTTGTGGTAAAAATGATCCCTTTGTTACAGCATGTACTGAAAATGTTCACCAACTAGATGAGCATTCACGGGTTATTTTATATATTTGTCTAATCCAGAGACAAGACATATCTTAAAATATCAAATGACATTTATACATGCAAGTCATTATTGCATGGAATATGTAATTGGGACAATAACACCTGGTGGATTCTGTGAGAAATATACAGTATCAAGACTGTAGAGGGAATTAGTGCAGGGATTCTATTTTCTTTCTTTTTAGATCTGGTTTCACAAACTGAATGTGGTGTCTGTCAAAGCTGGAGTATTTATGAAGGAGAAAAAAATGGATTATGTGATAAATAATCAGACTTTAATGATTCAACATTTATTGTTGTAAATACTCCCTGAATAAAGAAATGGAAGTTTACTTGTAAAATCTTCTCATCTTCTCTTCTCATCTCTCATAAAGGACAAAAATGGTCAAAACTCTCTTTACTGGACTTATTTATAGTGATTTGTGAAGGACCCTCACCTTTAGTCAATTTACATTCATTTAATGGATGTTTGTTTTTGTTTGTTTTGTATTGTTCAACATGAATCTACTGGGGGAATCTATCATTGAAGTTAAGCCTTAAATCTCATTGCTTAAATTTTGTACAACAAAGGGTGAAAAGTGTTGGTTGCCTCTGTGAGTCCTAATAGCTCACAGGTTTGTACGGGATAAGAAGAACCAGTATTCTGAAATTTTGCTGTCTGCTCTGCATCACAGCCAACTGGCTTTTGTTGCCTTTTTCCAACTTGGAAAAATGCACGGTATTCAGTCCGAGTTGCTGCTGCCTGGATTCACAAGAGAGAGCGAGGGAGAGCAGAGGTGAGAGGGATGCAGTGCATATCTGTCGGTAATAAACAAGAGAAGAATGACCGCGAAAATACAACTTAAAATCTGCTTCCAGCTCCTTTTGTGCCTTTGGTCTGAACAAATGGTGCAGGGTAAGTAGAAACAGAAGATCTTCTAAAGGAGTGGTGGACAGAAATTCTTAATGTTGTTACATAATGATGCTGCATGCATTATGCATAAAAACTAGCAAAAGGGATATTTTAGTTTCCAGAAGTACCGACACTTTACCTTCAGTAACTAATTTATGTCGCAGTTAAACTTTAGTCTTTTCTACTTTAGATGTGGCAGCAGGCATAAATCCAACTTCTCAAATGACTGGCTCATCCACCTCTGATGCAAACCTGATGTTTGAGGTACTTTTCTACAAAAGTTTTCATGCAGATTTATTAAACATCTTGCCATGTTTTACTTGAGTAAGTGATGAACATTTCTTTTTCTCTCCTGTTTGCAGTTTTTGCTGGGCGGGGTAGAGCTCGACCAGGACAACAACATCGTCCTGCTTGACAAGGAGATGGCATCGATGAGGCAGGGGCGGGCGTTCATGTCTAAGATCAACGACGACATTCCCAAAAGTCTGAGCTCCATGGTGCAGATGGTGACCGCACTGGAGGGGCAGAGGAGGAGGCCGCTGGCTCAAACAGAGTTTGAGAGTCTCATCCTGAGCATGGTGTACTCTGCCCACCAGGCCTGGCATCAGGAGAGAAAAGAGGAACAGGAGGCCTGGGGTGGGGTGCTCCTCCAGCTGGCCAATGTTACTGTCCATGAACTACGTGGAAATTATCTTTTCAGTTACTAATAATACACCTACTGCCAGTCTGTACGTAATAAAGGAGGATGCAATAAATCAATTCCCTTAAATCTTCCTGTAATATGGATTTGTAACTTATTCTAAAAGATTTCTAAATGAAGAACTCAATCATTAAGAAAACATGAACATTTTTATTACCATACAGTAGAAAAACAGCTGTGAGAACGTACAGGAGTTCCAGTTCGAAAATGGTTTATAAAAGAATATGTGAAATTTTCTTTAACATTCAAACGATCCCTGCAGTTAGAGACACAACAAAAGGTAAACAAAGAAATATATACATGGACTTTTTTAAGACACTGACTTTTTACAGTTCACTTCTTCCTCGTCTGTGCTTGTTTTTGTTTAGTACACCCAGTCTTGGTTTTGGTTTTGGTCTCAGATTCCTCCAGAGAGGCCAGTTTTTTCTTGAGCTTTGTATCCACAGCAGGACCTCTCCGCTCCCTGTTGGAGCGCTGCTGACTCCTCCTCTGCCCTCTCAGGTTGCCCACTGAGGTCGAGGTGTCCTCCTTCAGTGTGTGCTGATCACTGATCAATGACTCGTTTCTGTCCCAGACTAACACCGTCACACCTGTGAGTGAACGTGATGCAGCTTTAGTGAAACAATTTGACATTTTCTCTCGGAACTGATTGAGTAAGTGAGATCACATATACTGATACTGTGCTTCAGAGAAACTCACCCATGCCAGATCCAATCACATCACCCATCGGATTGAATTTGTTGATCTGAATAAACAGAATTCCAGGTGTTAACAAGTTCAGCTTTAGTGTCTTTACATTTTTGGCTTGTGTTTTTAAAACATACTCACAGATTTGATCCCTGTAGCGGTGGGATCGTGCAGCTGACACACGAGCTCCGCTGTGTTGGAATCAAAGATGTCGATGGTCCTATGATCGCCGGAGCAAACGCGGTCATCAGGGTAGCGGCCAGCCACAATCAGGTCGTACACTGGGTGCCATGTGGCCTACAAAACAATAACAACAGTATTATTTTGCCACAGATGGTATCCTACCACATTAACCAAGCACATATAAGTGATAATATATTGCTTCCCCCTAGCATGTCTCTTCAAATACCACCTGGTCCAGTGTTATCTTAAAAATAAAAGTGAATTTTGAATCAGAGAAGAGTGACAATCCTCTCCGTGCTTGACAATGGAGATGTATCCTGTATATAAATGCTGCCCATTCCACTAAAAAAATTAAATGAATGCAGTCTGTCACTGTGTCTGCAACAACATGGTCACTATAAAAACATTTAAAAAAACTATTCACAGCCCAACTGTGGACATATGTACTGATGCCTGCGTCTTATTCACAGTCTGCTCATGCATGTGTTTTCGCTCCATCAGGTTGGTTGAAGTCATGATCCCTGCAGAAGTCACACACACACACACACACACACACACACACACACACACACACACACACACACAC
>NW_019434015.1:0-1964 GCF_002814215.2 Seriola lalandi dorsalis
GACAAGCCAATAAGTACGGAGCCCCAAAATGTTTAATATATTAAAAAAAAAATCATATGAATAAACTATGTAATATATATAAATGAAACAAAAATGTTTGAAACAACTTCAGCAATTACAAAATCTCAATTCATTATAAAAAAATTATTTTCGTATTTTTATAGGAGTTCATCTTTATTTCATAACAGAATTTTTTTTAATTCAAAATGCCCTTTTTAAAAAGTCTTTTTATACTTGATGATACTTTTATTTCATGTCATTTTCATGACAGTGGTGTAGTCAACTGCCATCTTATCACATTTTTCCCATTTCTTAATCTAACAAGCTCAACAGTTGCTACTGGTTTTAGCCAGTTTGCTCTTGTTAGCTTGAGCAACAATGACAAAGTAATTCTGAATCAACTATCGAGCTGCTGCTATAAATGAACACAGTACACACACAGTGGCATTAACTTTTTTGTTTTATGTATTTAGCTTAAAAAGGCTGCTCATGCTACCCAGCTAGTTAGCTAACTAGCTACGCCAGGTTGTTAGTTTGGTTTATTATTCAGCATCAAAGCGAAGCGCTAGTGTGTTCTCAGCAGCTAACGTTAGCTGGGTAATTCAGAATTACTTCTCTTTACTTTGATGTTGAGTAATAATCCAAGTTCACATGCCGGCCTAGCTAGTTAGTCAGCTTGGTAGTTAGTATGGGCAGCCATGTTGAACTAAGGCTTAAAGACAATGAGGTTTCGTTACTGTGTGAGCAGACACAGTGTGAACACAGACTGTGTTTCTTTACAGCAGCAGCCTCTTGATTCAGAATCACTTTGACATGGTTGTCGTTCTAGCTAACAGGTGCTAATTGCCTTATTCTGATAGTGTTTGTTGAGCTGCTTGCTTAAGAGACACAGGGGGACATGATTGGCTGGAAGGTGATAGGGCAGTGACTTTAGCACTGTCATTAAAAGTGGGGGATTCCATAGAGGAGAAGCCGATCTTCGCCGTTTATGTGTAATGTTTATATTTTCAGGCTTCAACCTCAACAAGATTCTTCTCCAACATACAGTATGACTAAAACATAAAATCACGAGCCACAGTAGCAGTCAGTGATGTTAGTCTACGTAGGATGGCTGCTGACATCTCGTCAATGTCATTTTTAATCCGAAGAGTGAAAGTAATTGCGCATTGTTAGCGCACCTCCTCCCGGACACTTAATTAGCACAGACCACCAGGCACACCCGATAATCCAATCTGCGACAGCCAGTATCGAACCTGTGCAGCATTTCATTCTATTTTCAAGACAGAACGCGTGTCGGCAGCACGCTGACTCACGCAACGCGTTGTGGCA
The DNA here is from genome assembly GCF_002814215.2 of Seriola lalandi dorsalis. Lineage (NCBI taxonomy): Eukaryota > Metazoa > Chordata > Actinopteri > Carangiformes > Carangidae > Seriola > Seriola lalandi. Next base: position 1,330 of record NW_019434015.1, read on the forward strand.
GACACAGACCAGCTGGCTGTGATTAACTAGGACAAGTGCATCAAGCTTCTAAGAATAGGAGTCCTTGATTTACCATTCAGGTCACATGACTAAACGGAGGTTTCCCACAGAAACCGGAAAAGACTTTTAAATGAATTTGATCATTTCCACACGAGTTTGATGTTCAGTAATCCCCATGAATAAAATATTAATTAATATTAACACTATTGTCATTTCACATATTGAGAGCGGGCAGATCAGCTGTAGAGTGATGTAGCGTTATGTCATGCATCCAATCAACTCAAGTTGATTACATTTTTTTCTGGAAAAAGTATAATGGTTGAAATGGTGTGAGGAGTTAAGATGGTCTCAGGTCGAGTCTGTTACCTCTTTTTGTGTAAAAAAAAAAAAAGAAATGGCGCACAGACCAAACAGTGGCTGCTTGAACTCAGAGCAAATCAGTTTTGCTTCTCTCTCATGCAACAAAACACACACATCCAGTATCTCACCCGTCTCACTCATCAGTCGGTTAACCAGGAAACTATAGCTGCCATTGGCCACATTTGTACAGTGTAATGTCACCGGGATGGGACCTTTTGTTACCACCCCTCCTTCTGTTTTTTTCCCTTTTATCTTACTGTCGGTTGTGTTGTTTC
>NW_019434016.1:0-3290 GCF_002814215.2 Seriola lalandi dorsalis
CTAAGTGCCATCCAGTCTTTTATAGCAGCTAAACAGGTGTGAACAGTGTCTAGGATTTTCTTTTACATAAAGCTGAGTGTTGTCTTAGTAACAAGGACAAAATATAAAACCAAATATAAACTGATTATCTGGTCCAAAGGAAGCATAGACATAGAGAAAAGAATGGGACTGAGGATTGAGCCCTGAGGCACACCATGTAACAGCAGAGTGGATGAGGAGACGCATCTATTTGACAAAAATGATTCAAACCAGTTTAAGACTTTCCAAACGCAACGCAACTATTTAGTCGATTAATGAGGATGTTCTGACCAACTGCATCAAAGGCAGCACTTGCATCAATTAAGATTCAGCCAGCGTGAGGATGTCACTTGTGACTCTTCACAACTCAGTTTCAGTACTGTGGCTTTGGCAAAGCCAGATTGAGATTTATCTGAAATATTGTTCTCTTCAACAACTTGAAGCAGCTGCTCCACAACAATTTTTTCCCAATACTTACAATACAATATAATACAAGAACTGAATTTTGAATCTAAAATTGCTCGGAATGGATGGACAGAGGCTGGGTTGTTTGAAAAACATCTGGACACATGCCTTCTTAAAATGATGGGGGTCACAGCCGGAGGTGAGGGACAGGTTTACAACAGTGAAGATGGCCGGCCTGTGATAGAATATGGAGGGTAAATATCAAGGTGGTGGGAGGACAGGTGCAGATGAGAAATTGTGTTAATGAGGTTGCGCATGATAATGGCAGCAAATTGGATTAGTACATTTGGAGCAGCACTAGAAAGACCAAAAGAGATGAACTGGGACACAATGTTGGATCTGATGCTGTTGAGCTTGTTGACAAAAAAAATGATAAATACTTTTGACAATCCTCAGCTGAAGTGGCAGAGACAGCGGCGGGAGCAGCCTGTACAGGCTGTACAGGCTGACTGATTGTGCTACACACAGCTCAGGGACTGTGTTTATTAGTAGTAATTAATTCTGAGAAGTAAGCTGTTCTTGCATCCTTTATTTTCTGCACATGAAAGAGCTTTTGACTTCAATCAGAAATTAAACATTTAAGTCTTTTTCCATCTGCGCTCAGCTCTCCTGCAGTCCTGCATCATTTATCTGGGGTGGTGATTTGGCGGCTGATACAGACCTGGTTGTGACAGGTGCAATGGTATCTTTCACCAAGGAAGCACATTATGAAAATCAATGACCAGATAATTTTTGTTAGAATGTATAGCTTCAGGATTTACACAGTATTTGGCATTAACAGTGACAGGAACATCGCACTTAAGAGCACAGTTATCAGTATAATTGGACCAGAACAGGGACTGAGGTACAGGGAATGTGATTGGAAGATTTTACTTTGACCCCCTTGCTCAATCTTCGTCACTTTACCGTGTGTTTACTGTGGACCATGACAGAGTCGAGGAGTTTGGTGAAGTCACATTTTAGTATTACAGAGTTCTGTCTGAGGATCTCATCACATACAACATGAAGGACAGCATCCTGGGCGAGTAGGTGATCGGCACAAAGAACAACTCTAATGCTACGCCCAACTAAATTTGCTAGGTGGCGCTGTTGCGAAAAACTAGTGTGCCAGAAATGCAATCCTTGGACAGAAAGGAGAAACAGAGGAGCACAAAAAGGCATCTGTGACTTGAAATACAGACATGAGTTGCAAAACAACTTTCGAGTAGATTTTGAGTTTGATTTCATTTGCCAGCTCACAGGTACAGTCAAAGTCACAAAACTGACCAGACTGAACAGGCCTATTATAAACCAAAACCCCTCAGGAGGGATCACTGGTCCAACCTGCATGACGGTGACAGCTCCGTAGGTGACAGCAGTCCAGTAGATGGAGCCCACCATGATGCCAGCAGCTGCAAAGGGTCCGGCCTTAGAGATGAGCCGGTCGGCCAGGTCCAGCACGTAGACCACGGGACCTGATGGAGGAAAACATCAGGTATTAAAGTCAGACATGTGCAACTTTTATTTCAGAGTTATTCTTATCACTGTTTGGTAGACAGTTACATTCTCAACCTGTGGGCCCTTTCCTGAAAATGACTTGGGGTATAAAATACAGGGCTGCAAATGTTATTTTCATTTTTGATTAATCTGCTGATTATTTTTCCGATGAATCATTATTCATCATTATTCATCATTAATTGAAGATACCTTGTTTTGTTCAACAGTCAAATCCCAAAGAAATTCAATTTACTATCATAGATAAAGACTTGTTCACAATTGAGAAACCATGACTAGTGAATTTTTGGCATTTGTGCTTTAAAAATGATAATTATGTAAAAAGATAATGATAAACAACATAACATCATCAAATAATTACCCAAATAGTTGCTGGTTATTTGGTCGACAAATCGCTTCTGCTCTGATAAGGCTGTCATTTAATCAGCATTGATGCCAGAATAAGTATTTTACAGTAGCACCCGTTTCATGGCTATAAAATCAGAAATGACACACTGGATATAAAGTATATACTACTTATACTTCTGAAAATATAACAGTTTATAAAAATATAATCCTGGTGAACAACAGTGCGCAAAAGGTAAAAAATTAAAGTGACACGGGAACATTGTGTCACTGGCAAATAGTCAAATACATTTGTGTCAGTGAATGTTTCACCACGCCTAAGATGCTATTCAAATGCATAAACACAACGTTTTGTGCATCAGAGCAAATACTTTCTAGAAGACTGCAGACACTGAAGTCAAGTGTAAGGTACTGTGGGAAATACAGACTAGACAATCAGCTAATGAACAGTGAGTGTTTGTACAGCAGGGGTCATGAGACTCCTGCTGCTAAAACAACCACCTGAACAAGAAACATGAACACATCTAAACTCAACACATATCATCCATCTACAAAAAGAAAGGCACCAGTCATCATTCTTTAGGTGACCTATTCCTTATGCAAAAGTCAGGCTGACAGGTCACGTGACGCAAGAACAACCACAGCCTGTCTTCAGGGTGAATGACCTGCATTATAACAACAGTAAGAGAACTGATGACACAAGGAAACTCACACTAAATAGACAACATGTGATCAGGCATTCTTCCAGTCCAACAAGAAAAATTACAACAATGCAGTCAAGTGAAAGTAGAGTTTCTTCTTCAAGGCTTTAACCAAAGACTGAAGCATGTGAGGTATGGTGCACACCTTGTGTTGTGTTGACAGAGAGGGAGGAGGCTCTCAGGCGGGTTCCACCTCGATTAAAAATAACCGGGCTGATTCTTGACAAGCATGTTATAAGGATTAATCTGAAGTCTTTACTTCCCTGT
>NW_019434017.1:0-2906 GCF_002814215.2 Seriola lalandi dorsalis
TGTTTATATCGTCTCCATCTTTCTCTCAGGTTGGCCCTCGTTCAGAAATTTGTTTCATTCCATTTCACCCAAGGCCACTGAGTCAAGGCTTCAGAGCCACGAGGGAGAAAAAGTCTTTGCATGTTCTCATGAAACATTTGCTCTCCTTAACAGATGCTTGTGTTCTCTTGTGGCTGCAGAACAACCTTTTATATTCCCTGACAGAGTTCCTGAGATGCCCTGTCACACAGCTCTTTTCAGATCCAGGTGGAATCTGATGTCTGAAAGCTCTAGATTAAAGCGACATCACTTCAGTGTGAGGAATACAACTTAGCATGTGATTTATGGTAACATGCAGGGCAGCATATCAGCAGCTGTCTGCCGTTGCTCTATCTCCTTCACACAGATGATAATATTCTAACAGAAAGTCTTTGCTTTTGCCTCAGATGCATAAACACAGTGATGTTTTGTGCAAAGGTCAAAGCAGCGTTACCCTGAGAAAAAACTGTGATCATGTGTCAGCAAAAGAAATGTAAATATAGGGATATAAAACACAAGAATACAGGGGCTTTTATTGCCAATTAAAGGAATTAAATGAAAACTTTAATGTTATACAAAGAAAAATTAACCCACAGAAGATGGTATCTAATTCATCCCCAGCGTATGTTCACGGAAGCAATAAAATCTCATTATTTATCAGCTCATTTGAGGGTGACCTCAGTGCTCTGTTGATCTGCTGTTATCTCCAGTTGCAACATTAAACTGCATGACACAAACTGTAGGAAACATCTTCAAGCAGATTCTATAATCTAACATATGAGGTCACCTTTTATATATATACAATTTAAATATCATCTTTATTCATTTACAGTCCAGAGGAGTTAAAACATATTTATACTATAATGCTGTATTTACTCATGGTTGTTGTTGCTGCGGGATAAAGAGCAGCAGATATGATTTTTATCAAATGTATAACCACAGTGTGAAGATGTGTGACTGTGTTTAAGAGCTCAGTTACACAGAAATGTGTTTGACCGACCTGAAGGCAACACAACAAACTGTTGTATGTTTTTTTCAGCTGATGGTCAGGAAATTTGCTGCTTCAACGAATATTATTCAGATTGATTAAATTTACTTCTTCAAATCTGGATTTCCCCTCTGGTGTTTTTAGATTAAAAAAAAAACTGGGATTAACCATAAAAACATGGCATTCCCCAGAAGTGAAGGGAGTTGTGGTGTATCACATGTCTATTTTCACTACCTTGAATTTTATTTTGGGAAATGGTTCCATTCAGAGAGGATTCCCTGCAGCTTTAAAGAGAGGCTCATTACATTTTGATCCTAAAATAGATCCTGTGATTCTGAGTTTGTTTATTTCTTCAACTCTTTTAACAATATCACATGAAAATTTTATAAAATTATTATTGAGTTTTGTTGTAAAGGGATAAAGCAGCTGAGATACACGTCATTTCAGAGCCACAGTCTCAGTTCATATAAACTACTGACCTAGTCCAGCTTTATGTCAATTCTCAGACCCGCCACAATGGGAACAGGATTCTGGGAAATCACTTCCACCAAATGAGCGGGAATAAGTTCAGAAAGACTCACTATTGTCTAAGTCAGTGAGACTGAGAACTATTAAACTGAAAATAGCTTTGGCTTTTTGGTTGCAAACACGGTGATTTGATCAAATTGAAAGTGTGAAAAAATAACTGATTTGTAATAGAAAACTGGCTTCAGGATTTAGTTTTAACAGTTTGAGTATGGAAGAGAATGACAACTCAAACAGCATTTAATGCCCTTTGACCAGGTTAAACCAGGTTTGTTAGGTCAAAGACATTTAAACTAATGAAAATTTAAAACTATGGGTTCCTAAACTCAGTGACTGTTCCTTTGTGTTTTCAGTATTTTTCTTCTCTTAAGGCCGTTGAAGCCATTAAATACAGAGAGATAAAAGGTAAATATTCATGTCTAGTTCAACTAAACATTGTACATGTTCACCATATAATCGTGTTAATATGTTGTGAGACACTTAACCTTCAAAATATTTAAAATGTATATATTTTTTTGTCTCTCTCTGTCCGTTGTCTTTCATCTGCACATTTTTCTGTCTATATTGAAATAAAAAATAAAAACATGTTCATCACTCTACCACTTCCTTGAAATGACTCAAACCTGGCACACCATGGAAATGTTCAAGCTAGTTTGTGTATTATTGTATAACTGTTGTCTGAAACTGGTGTCAGTTAAAGCTCTGGACGTTGACAGCCCCAACTTTCCCCCAGTTGCTCCCAGTTTTCACAAGATATTGGAGAATTGAACTTCAGTATTGAAAAATCATGTGAGTTAGTGATCAGCAAAGACCTTGTGCATGTTTGAAACTGGTCTAGTCTGTTGTTTTACCAAAACCACAAAGCACAAAAAGAACAGTCTGTTTTGACCTAAATTCAAGGTTTGACTTTCACTCCGCAACTTCCTGTGTGGAGACAAGTGACACTAACTTCTTCTGGACCCGAGGAGTGAATCTACAGTAACACTGTGATTTTCAATGGGACAGGTATATACAGGTACATACAGGTAGGTATATACAGGTATATGCTCTGTGTATTTACCTGCGTCCTCCAGGCTCCCAAACTGACATATCTGACTGATGCTACTGATCCAGCTGTTCATCTCCTCCTCAGTCTTGGCCACCAGGTAAAAAATGCGAGATGAGGTCTTCACCACAAAGAGGTGCTTCCCATGGAAGTCTCTCTTTATCCTGAGTTGTCCGTTGAGCATTTCGACCACACACTCTCTCAGGTCGATGGTGCGGATTGGCTTCTTGGAGTTCTTGCTTTGGTAGTACTCCAGCACGTCAGGATTACCGCTCATCCGACCTCTGCGAAGCACGAACCAGCGTTTCCTCCACGCCTGAAGAGAAAGAC
>NW_019434018.1:0-2739 GCF_002814215.2 Seriola lalandi dorsalis
GATCTTAAACATGCTGTGTGTACAGCCAAAATATCTTAGAACTTCAAGTGATCTGCAAGAAAGAGTGGGTGAAAATTCCTAATTCTGATAATAAAAGACTTGACTGGCTACAAAAAGGGTTTGCAAGCTGTGACATCTGCCAAAAATCAACAAAGTATGTAATTTCCTCAGGGGTTCCCAAACTTTTGCATACAACTGCAAACTGTTGTTGGAGTTTTTAACGTTAGTCTTATTGGACCACTTTTGCCATAACCAACTCCTTATTTCATTGGTCAAAATAAGCAACTAGACCAAAACAACTTCAACTTCTCCAGTTGTGTGATATTGAGCAACCATTTTATCTGGCACCAATCTTTCTTTGTTGAGCTGATATTAAAATATGTTACTTGCACATAAAATGCAGGTAGTAGTCCAATTAAAGCTGCATGATTAATCAATTGATTCCATTAGTCGATCAGCTGCAAATTAATGCACAATAATTTTGATAATTTTTTTAATACAAAATGCCTAACATTTGCTGGCTGCAGCTTCTCTGTGTCATATATGATAGTAAATTTAATACCTTTGGATTTTGGACTGTTGATCGGCTAAACAAGACACTTGAAGATTTCATATTGGGCTATAGGAAATTCTAAGCAGCAATTTCCACATTTTATAGACAACAATTACATGAGAAAATAATTGGATGATGAATTGATTATAATAATTGTTAGTTTCAGATATAGTTTAACACATGGAACCTTTAGTGAAATGTTTTGTTAGCCATTTGAACCAACTACCAGTCAGCCTTATTACCCTGATGGATTTGTTGATATTTGTCTACTATTCAAAATATCAGATTGACATTTCTGTCTGTCTGATTAATTCAGATGGATTTTAGTTTGGTATTTTGATGAGAAAGAGTAACCCGTCTTGTCACTGTGTACTCAAAGGATTAAGCAATTTGAAGCTCATTTTCTATGGTGACAAGCTATCAGAAATCTATAGTGACAAGCAATAAGAAATCAAAACACACGGTTGCACTGTCAAGTAGTAAAAATACTGGTATAAATTTCTTTCCATATTCCATCCCTGACAGTACAAATACTCCACAGAACAGTGGTGAAACAAAGAACATCATTCAAGCATGCTGAGCAAAAAGTGTTCAGAAATGTTATATTAACTCCTTTAAAACAGCCCATCAACAGCAGATTGAAGTGGCATTTTTTTTTATTTACCAGTGAGTCATAATCATTAAAGGCATTGGAATGGATTCAAGATTGCAACAGTTATTCTGAGAACATCATGACAGGCTTGACCATTATCTTATCACAAGCTTTTCATAATAAACCAAATACTGTGCCATGTGTTTGACTTTAACCGGTGCTTAAGAATACAGTATATTTTGCTATACTCAGTGATCACCTTATACTTTCAGGGGAAAGAAGGCTTTGAGTAAGAAGAAGCTGAAAAGGCGACAGAAAGTCAAGTCAAAAGTCAAATCAAGAACAAAGGTAAGAGATACTTTATTGTCTAAATAAATATCACACAATTCCACAATTCTTCTATGTAATGTCACGATTGCTGTATTTATATGTTTGTTAATAAATATCTTTCAAGGCCAGCGCTACACTGTGCAAGTGCAATGTCAAATCATAAATAGGTGCAATATTCAACATCCATAGTACTACTCAAACTATTTCATATACATAATTAAATGTCTACATGTGGAGTTTTGCTTTTAAAAAACATTAATACAAACATGACTGACAGTTTTAATTTGCAACTGTCAGAGACTTGGTATGCACTGGTTAGTCCTCACAGCTGGTCTGACTTTACTGAATAAATTTAGCAGATTGGAATAGGATTAAAGATGAGGTTAGATTATCTGTAATCTTGAAGGTGTTTGGCAGAATCGTTATTTTCATTGGTGCGTTTGGTCAGGTGCCAGGAAGCTCATCCACACATGAAGCCGGAGAGGTGGATAGACAGAATGTGAGACACATGGGAGTGGCTCTGGCTTGTGCACGATGGCCTGTTGCCGAGCGACCTAATGTGTTCCACATCTCCACGGCAACAGTTGCTGGCCTCCATCTCCTCCATCCAAAGAAGGAACGTAGTCTGTATCAGAGGATGTGGTTGTGTTTTTGCCTCTGCTGTATACTTTGCACAGACAGCGTAGGTTAACTAGTCGATCCCCAAATTGTGTCAACAAACATAATCCACTCAGATTATATTGATTTATCTCTTTGCTGTTTTTCTCAGAGATTGAGGGAGCAGCCTGCTCTTTGGTTGGTCTGTAATATCGTTAGTCAGTGTTTGAATTTAACTTTATTAGACATTTTTTTTCCAGCAGCTTGCAGGCAGTGGGGAGAGTGATGAATGTGATAGTCTTAGAGAAGGACAGAGGCTGCACTACTTTGTCGGCTTTTACCTCAGAACTATTCCTGTCAGGCAATTCAACGTACAGTGGGATAGTCTGTTAAGTTCTCTTCAGGTCGACTTGTTCAGTGAGTTGATGTCGTGGAACATTATCAGATATTATTTTGTAGAGACAGAGAACTGAGTGGTAGGCAAGGCCGGTTGGCTGGCTGGCAGGCAGGCAGGCAGGCAGGCATAAAACCGTGGGTAGTTACACGAGCAGTCATGCTGTATGTGTTGTCCTCACTCTTGCTCTGTCACGCCTCTCACTCCGGCATAGTCAGACAAGAGTGTGATTTCAAAGGGCCTCTTCTCCCCCTTTTGTCTGCTTCTGTGCTT
>NW_019434019.1:0-1740 GCF_002814215.2 Seriola lalandi dorsalis
CAGACCACCTTCAGATGTGGTCTGGGTCTGAGTGATTGGATCTCAAATGGGTCTTGGGTGCGTTCACACCTGAACTTAGAGCTGTCCACTTAGAGCTGACGGATGTTAATGCCAGGTCTGCACGTGGCCTGTGTGTCAGTTCACCGTGACATCACTGCTGGGTGTGAATACTAGTGCAACAGGGCACACTCCTGACCACACCCTACACCACCCATCAGTGTTGTGGTCTGTAGCATCTTGTTTTAACTTTTTCAGGGCAGGATATTTTTTATGTTTTTCACAAGTCGCACTAAATTTGAGGTATTTTGGAAATAATATAGACGTGTGTTGTGCAGATGATTAAACGATTATTTCTGCTTCTTTTTGTTTTGCAATGTCAAACCATGTAATGTAGTGTGGGATTAAAAAATAATCACCATTTCAAAATGAAAGTGCTTTAATCTGAAACTCAAACTCATCCTGCAGTAGAGGCAAATTGTCATGATCTGTCACAACTGGCTGAACCATATTCATCTAAGGTGTCAGAAGAGGTACAAACACTTTGAGCTATTTATCTTGATGTTAATCTATGCGGGTTTGTTCATTAATGTATTGACTATTAATGTCTATATATCCGTTGTCTAATAGTAAATCTCTAGAGAACTGAAAAGAATTAATAAATGAACCATCATCATTCAAACAAATCTCTGAATTCTTCTGCTGGTATCTTCTTTTTAGTGACAAAATGTTTTATTTTCTATGAGGTTAATTTATAAACATGTTACAAACATTTAGAGACAATTAAATAAGCATTAATCACTGGTACAGTACAGTTAAACTGTGCACTAGAGGTTTATAGAGCATATGAATGAGCAGATGACTGGAGGGACAGACAGATGGACAGATTCCAAACTCCTCCAATAGACTGTAATTTTGAAAGACTGCCTGAAAAGTGCTGCTACAAGATTGTGGTGTGGGATAAGAGGAGATAGTCGAGAAAACTCATCTCGGCTCATCTCTTGTTCAACATCGCTTTACTGCCCCAGTGTACTTGGCTGACAGTGTGACCTCTCACGTTAAAGGAGGTCGCAAAGGTTTTAAGGAAGACCGGATTACTGTCTCATCATGTTGTGTGGGCCTGAGGGCGACTACTGCAGTGTGGTGAATGTAAACAGGAGAAAAGTCACTCTGTCTGCACTCTACCTCTCTTCCTGCCACACTTTGTCTCCCTTGAGTCTTTCGATGCGTGCGGCAGCAGCTATGGGTCAATCAGTAAATGAAATTCTTCCATCCATTGTAATCACAATTAATGGATTTTCACATAACATCAACACAATCATTCTCACATAATTTTTAAGATCTTATGTACAATATTTAGTTATTTTAAATTATCTAAGAGGTTGGTTTGAATCCCATGGCTTAGAAATGGGAGTGGGGAAAATGAATGAGCAGCACTCTTCCCTACCTCATCGTCTTAACAGGCTGAGGTACTCGCAGATCAAAATTCTTCTTCAGTGAGGCCTGCAGAGTTACAATACGAGACTCATTGCTTCTGCACATGTACACTCACAGAGCACTGTCAGGCAACCATGTGACAGCAGTGCAGTGTTTAAAAACACATACAGGTCAGTTAATGTTCGCATCAAACATCATCATGTCAAGGAGTTTGACTTTGGCATGATTGTTGGTGCCAGGCGGGGCTGATTTGAGTATTTCTGAAACTGCTGATCTCCAGGGATTTTCACACTCAACAGTCTCAAG
>NW_019434020.1:0-3290 GCF_002814215.2 Seriola lalandi dorsalis
TCGGTTAGGATTTTACTAAAGCAACAAAAATGTTTGTTAGAGGTTCTGTGCCTGCAAATGTCAGAAGATCACTAAAAGATTTTTAAAAAGCAGAGCATCACTCTCAGCATCCTACACACTGCCGTTCCCTTTCTGAGGCTACATTGCAGGATTTGCCTAAACCACAAGGCGCCTGAGAAAAGTGTAGGATGATGGATGGATGGGAGTGAGGAGGAGATGACTCCCAGCAAAACTCTCATGCTGAATTAATGTGTGGTACGTACATCAGTCAGTCAACTCCCTCGAGAGACCGTGGCAGCTGAACCCAGGAGAAGTTTCAGATCAATTCTGAGTGAGGCACTGGAAACCACACTGAGGAGCCCGTCGAGGTGCTTTGTCAAAAGGTTACCTACAAGGAGCAACAAATTCTGATATTAAAAAAACCATAGAAGACATGGAAAAAAAAATCTGTTAATGTGTCTGTTATGTGTCACATCTTGCAGCACAGAGAGTTTGCTCATGTCTCTGCTCTGACTTGGAGCAGGTGTCCAGCTGCTGTCAGCACACGTGGTGCAGTGACAGGCTGCACACTCATACCACTCATTTAAAATCATGTCTCAACTAGGAACCAAAACAGACACTTGTGCTACTAGAAGAAAAACATTAAAAAATGTACTTATAAACACCGGTATAGACTATGAAGACATTTTTGACCTTGTGACCATGAGACTGAAAGTTATATTGGGACAGCTGCATCTGTTCTTACTGACAAATATTTCGTTGAACTTTGTGACCTCTGATCTGTGTTGGTTGAATAATGGGATGCTGGCATACTACATTCACACAATTATAGCAGCCGTCAAGCTGACGTACTATTTTTCCATTGGTCGCTTCCTCCCACAAACCAGCTGCACCCCCTTTCTTGGCACAGAAACATGGAGTATTATGCTGATTATGAGAAACAAAGAGGCAGATTTACATTTGACAATTTTTGCATTTAAGAGGAACAGTGGCCACCCATCACCAGCAGCACCGAGGGAAAAGGATGAAAAGAGCAGCCGCGGACAAAGCGTCCCAGAGACCCTTGAGAAGCCGACACTTTGCCTTTTCACACTGACTTTGTTTCACCAACAATGTGCATTTCTTGTTGGTGCAGCTGCTTGTTTAACACCCCCTCTGGATTTAATTATGGTAAAAGATAAAGCTAATTTATTGAATTATTTTTTAATTTAACCAATAGTGGAGCACAATTTTTCTTTTAGCAAATTAGGAAAATGATCCACTTAGGCCCCATTGATCCGTGCTTTTCGCATATGCCTCTGGATTACATTGAGGAAAAAGTTAATAAAATTATTTTCTTTGAAGTTTTATTATCCTCTCTTTTCCTGATGGTACTGGCTTTTGGAACAGCTTGCTGTGTTACGGCAATTATTTATCTCTTAAAATTTCAATAAGGTGACTAGTCATCCTGGCAGTGATGTCCCTGAATTTCATTTCATTATGACAATCAATACGCTTGTTTGGATGCTTTAAAGTTCATAAAATGACAGAGCCATTTTTTTGCACAGGTCCACTGGTTCAATTTTGTATTCTCTACTGATATAACCCAGCTACTGAATTGATTTCCTTTATTTCAGCTCTCTGACTGTGGGTTTGTGGTGATGTTTAAAATAGGCTGCTGACATTGCTACGTGGTACACACGTACACACACGTACACACACGTACACACGTACACACACACACACACACACGAGACTGTCAGGGACAAGATGAACATGAGGAACAAAGGATTCATCTCTTTCTTCCAGAGGCTCTTGTCCTTTTCCTTGTCCTTAACCTGGTGAATGTCCAGCGAGTTTAGTCTAGATATTAGATTGAGATTTTTAGATATTTTCATTTGTGCTTTTTAAAATGGTTTACATGATACTTGACTCTTTTGTACCTCACATTATTAATGTAGAATTCTAAAGGGTTGTACTTGTTTACCAAAAAATCAAAACCTGCAGTTTACGCTTATAGCAGGGCTATTTACTGTATTGCTGCTGGGGTGCACACAGTCGTCTGCTGTGGAAAGCTTAAATCTGCCTTAAACACTGATGTAAAATCTGCTTTTTTGGTAGTGAAATCATAAATAAATAAGACTGTTGTAACCCTGCTGAAAAAGTAATTCCCTCTCTTTTTAATTTCTTTGGCAGACCAAATCGTGCTGGCAAGTTATAGTACAATGTAAAATTTATGATTGAGACACAGATTTAGATTTCACTCCACGAGCCAAAGACGGCAGGCATATACATTTTTATGCACACCATTCAAGTTTGATGGACCAATTTTCAGTGAATTCAAACGCAAGATAATCATCATGAGGATTACTCATCCTGACAATCTTTTATCTCTCATCACGCCAAGAGCTTAGGAGGAAGTAAGCATATTTGAAAAAATGGGAACACATCCTCTCACCACACTGACATGTTTTTCCTTCCACTTATGCTCATGTCCTAGACGGACTGCTACATGCTTGAAGCGGACGGTAAGATTCATAAATGACTGCTTCATATTAAAGCTTAGGTCGGTTTCTTTCATACGTTCGATTACATAGGAAATTCACCCACAATGATGAAAATCTTTAAAATGCACTTCAGGTTTAAAATTTGATCAATTTATTACAAATACAAAAAGTGAGAAAGTGTGAAAAGTGAACACGTTTTTCTGTCAGTGTGCAGACAACTTTTACTACCTGACAACCCTAAATTCAACAGCACTAACCTTTGCCCATGTCTTCCTTGACATATTCTCTACTCTGCTGTTTGTTTTGTAGAGTGAATGAGGAAACTGTTCTCTGGTGCTACAATGGCTTCTACTAGAGTTGCATTGGTCTGTCGGACAGGTGAAGACCTCGTTACGTGACAAAATGCTCCTGTACTGTTTTGTGGTCTGTGTGCATTTTGTCCCTGCAGCTTTTCTTGTTGTGACCAGTCCAAACAGTTGGTTCTGGGTACTTGTTATCTGACTGACAACGTCCTCACTCACCTCCTGGCCAGCGTGTTTGCAGTAAGTGACTCACCTCTGTCACTTTTCCAAAATAAGACATCTTTTCTCCTATGAGCCGGTGCCACAATCCTATGCCAACCACTTTTATATACACTACATAGTGTCATGTGATTCCTCTGCACACTCTGCATCTACCTTTTGCTGGGCAGCAAGGTTGGAGTAACTTGGGGAATCTCACTTCTCATCACTCTGACATGTATGGTTTATTCATGGTCTGTGGGGAGAATTACACTGCTTGACATGTCTTTAGTTTTTATTTTTG
>NW_019434021.1:0-2371 GCF_002814215.2 Seriola lalandi dorsalis
TAGCAAATACACTTGCACTTATCTGAGTGGCCTTGGGCGTGTTGGTCTTAAAATACGGTGCAGTCTTTTCTATCTTGAGGCAGCAGAAAGAAGAAAAACCTGGTCTTAAGTCAGTAGCACAGTATTTCACTGTTATTTTAAGGCACATTGTCAAAAGAGTAATATGCACAACACAGCACAACTTGCCTGTTACACACAAGCAGAGTGAGCTGAAAATGTGCTTCAGATGTTTGGATAAGTCAGTGGAATAGTCCAGTCCACAGAGGGTCGGAGCTTCTTTGTGACATGTTGTGTGTTGCACAAGATTGCGATGTGTCATGGATGCATGAGACTCTGCAGAGATGCGTTCTTTATTACTACTTTGTAAATCCACCAATGTTTCCCATTCATTACCTAAATTTGTTTCATAATGAACCAAAGATTTGTTCATATGTCTCATCATGTAACAAAAACAGATGTCTAGCAGCATGTTGATTCGCTTCCGTGCCCCTCAGGACACATAGAGCTGCTGTGTGTGTGTGCTGGGCCTGGGCTCACTGGTCAGTCACAATATGTAATGAACTTGGAACAAAACAAAGCACATCTGGCTTTTAAAAGAAGTAGGAGATGTCACTCTGATTGGTTCATTGTATGTTACGCCGAAAACATTCCCCTGATTAGTTAAGAATACATAGTACCATGTGACTGTTTTTTCCACCGTTAAAATAGCAAAAGTGAAATGGACAATTCTCCCTGACCCCCACAGAGATCGTCTGGCCATGCGACAGATCCGCTCAATTCTACAGCACCTGGGCCTCACCAGCTCCACGTGCGACGACAGCGTGCTGGTGAAGGAGGTGTGTAGTGTTGTCGCTCGCCGTGCAGCTCAGCTCTGTGGTGCCGGTTTAGCCGCTGTAGTCGACAAGATCCGACAGAACCGCAACTTGAATCAGCTCTCCGTCACCGTGGGAGTGGATGGCACCTTGTATAAGACACACCCTCAGTAAGTAACAATTATGATCTTTTGCTGTATTTGCTCACCTGTCATCCATTGATGTGGCATTGCTAAAGTGTACAATACCTGCCTTGTGGGAAATGGCTTCAGTTGCTCTGGCAGCTACAGCATGTCATCACAATGATCACTTGAAGGACAATAAGGAAAGCCACTGTTTTCTTAACCCTCTGGTGTCCATTATGATGATTTTTTTTATGCATTAATTTCTGTCTTTGTGTGGCACATTTTAAACAGTCCCTAGCCCACATGCGTTGTATCTTTTTTCAGCACAAACTCTGCTTTAAGTCTGAGAAATTATAAACTGCTAGGAACCCGATATATGAAATATAACACAGGCACCTGTGAAAACGTTCATGTCTTCAGTCATAATCAATCGAATATTATTATAGAAAAGCTCAAAGTTGTAAAAACTATTGTTTTACTATTTGTAGACACCAATATAGCAGAAATATGCAAGAAATTAAACCATAATTCAGTCTATTTACATGTAAAGGGATTTTATTGCAACTAATATTTGTGACTTTTTAGTAAATGTTAAAATTCATGTAAATCATAAAAAGTATTAACAATCCAGACTTTTGTGTTGAATTATCTTTGAAGGTCTCAACATGATATATAAAGTTACATAACTGTAAATTAAGCAGTGGTCACAGAAGGACTTCAGAGGGTTAAATGTGGACTTACCACAGCTACATCCTATATGTACTCTGACATCAGAGTAGAAGGTGAGATTTTCATGTAACTCTTGATCATCACTGGACCTTTTTTTTTAATTCGCTTTCCTCCTAAAGTTTCTCCAGCATCATGCAAGAAACACTGCAGGATTTGGCACCGCAGTGTCCGGTGACGTTTCACAAGTCAGAGGATGGAAGTGGGAAGGGAGCAGCGCTGATCACAGCTGTGGCCTGCAGGATCAAGAGCGGAGGGCAGCACTGAATACCCAAGGTGATTCTGGTGAAACCAGAGCTACTACAACTGATGTTCTGTACTGGGTAACCATAAATAGTTACATACACTCAAACTGAGTTTTTTTGTAGTACTGAAACGTTTAAATTGTGTTATCTTGTGTGTGTGGTTCACATGCACATGTGCGAATGTATGTTTGGTTCGGAATAGATGAGCATAGATGAGCTAATTAAAGTTCAGCTGTTTGTTAGAGAAGTTGTACCTTCTGTGAAATATGACTGTTACCAGCTGTGTGACTTTTTTCACTGCTCTTTTTTCTGCCATCTTTCCAACTTGTACAACAACTAGGAAGCACCTTGTGCTAAAGAAAAATCCTAACTTAACTTAGAAATGACCTGAGCACATCTGTATGACTTTTGCAATCAGAATACTTTGTTCTATCATGATTGTGTTGAACATGTAAGTAAACCA
>NW_019434022.1:0-3562 GCF_002814215.2 Seriola lalandi dorsalis
TGTACTCAGATTAGCGTGAATATATCAAATAAATAGTTTTAATCTGCTCCAGATTTGGAAAAGGTCCATCCATGCCTTCCATTCTCAGTGCTTGGACTACAGTTAGTGTCTACTCTGACAAGACTGAGCAGGTCAGCTTTTGACATGTGAAGAGAACACAAACCCGAATTTTTGTCCTCCGGACTGGTTTCATATCTGACTTCCCTTGTTATGTACGTCTCAGTGTAGTCTGGCTCCATCATGAATTTCTAACCCCTTACAGGCCGGGATACACATGTAAGTCACTGCTTTAAATTCCTGTGACTTCTCTTACACATATTTCAAAGGATATTTGATGTCTTCAAGTGATGGTCTTCAAACTTTGGAAGAACCTACCTATACATCTCAGTGAGCGTTTTTAGTTTCCATTTAAATCTCTTTTGACATACCCATTCTTGGTCTTCCTCCATACAGCCTATAAGTATTCTACTGTTCTTTTATTTTACTGGTGCTCTTTTTGATGGGTCTTAAATTCTGTGGTAGTACAAAAGCGATAAGGGAAAGGGAAAGTTCTGACAAGAATTGGTTTTGACCTGCATTCACAATGTCTACCAAAAAATGAAAGCATAGAACATATTTATTTATATGGCTGTAATGTTCTGATGAAAGGCAATGTAAATGGCAAATGGCTTTCAGTATTTTTATGTCTTTTCCTACTGGCTGTTTTGAAAATACAACTGCTTTGAGGATTGTGCTTACTGTGGCTTTAAAAAACTGCATTCACTAAACTGTATGTAGCCTGAAGGATATAGTGTGTGCGTGTAATAATAAATGAAAGATATTTTATTGCAGTTAGAAAAATTTATTGTAACTTGCTGCCAGGGCTAGCCTCTCACCGACACACAAGGCAAAGGAAACAGCAGAAGCCTAAATGTAATAGCAGTAGAGACAAGTGCTGGCTGTAAGCCATTTAAGCAAATTAAATGAGAAAGGAGCATGGGGAGAAGTGAACTGTTCCAAGAAGAAAAATAGAGAAAGTAATAAAACATGATAATGAAGTTTGTCACACAAACTGCTTGATGCAAAAAGATTGTATCAAACTTACAGTCACTTCCTGTTTCACGTGCAAAATAGAGCCATAGCACACGCTGTACTCATCCGTGGTTATCTGAAGGGTCATTCTCAATCCCACAGTTAACCGCTTACCAACAACTTGCCAAAATGTGAGCAACACATTGGGTTGCTTCCAACCCGGTGCATAGTCTAAAATTAAATCAAATGCTCACCACAAGGGGAACCTCTGCAAATGTGTGCTGTGATAATGTATTTCCATGTATTATGTATTTCAAGTCTTTCAAGTTAGTTTAGTTTTTTTTTTTTCTCCCTAAACTGCTTTATTGTATTTTCTAATTTGGCAAAGGTTTATTTCAGAGCTGTGCCCAAAGGCATTCATAACAAAAGCTTACACAAGCACCATTTCTTCAGATTCAGAAATCCACTTGGCTGCATTTTTATGGATTGAACTTCTGATACAGTAATCTTAAACAGTAATAGAATTGACATGCTACAAAATAAAGGATAACTTTCTTATAATATCATTGTTTTCTAATTTAATTTCCGTATTGTTTAACAGATGCTCTTCCAAAAGGGTTTTTCATATATTTCCTGAAATGAATTAAAACAAACAAACAAATAATTAACTACCAAAAAATGATTGCACAATGAAATCGTATTGCACACAAAAATGGAACAGCCAAAGATCAACAATGGTTGTTTTTTTTTTTTGTTTTTTTTCTTTTTTACGGTATAATATTTATTGATAACATTTAACATCTTTTACTTACAGATACTTTGTCTAGAAATTAACCGTCACTGCACATCAACCGACAGAACAACACGCTGTTTTCCCAAAATAGAAACGGAAACAAACAAACGAGGAGAAGATATCCCATCAAACCATGGCCTCATGCACCAATTCACCACCAAATTAAAAAACAGTGTGGCAGTTCAACTGGTTGTAAGTACATTGTGCAAATACAGATTCACCTCATTAAAACAAAGTAACAGGACTATGTAAAAAACAGTAATTACTGTAGAAACCCAGGAATAGCACAGACTTAAAATGTCTGCATATACCTGTTGTTTTTCTTATGGGACATTATAGAAAAGAAAACATCCATCTTAGCGGTCATTCAACATGCAACTGATCCAACTCAACAGAGCTCAAGACAGTTTGTCTCTCTTTTCCATAGTAGTTTATGGATGTATGCGTTCTTCTTTTAGGACCATATGTGTGCAGCACTTAGCAGCACCACACTCCAAAGGTACAGCCGAGGCTTCAGGTTGATTGGTGCTCTTATGTGAATTGTTGCTCAAGGCTACGGAGAGGGAGGTGTCTTCAGAGAATTACAGGATCCTCCCTGGCTACTACCTGTGGTCCCCTGGTACTGCACAAAAAAATAAAGCAGAAGCAATATAATTAGAGTTTTACCATGCACAAAAAAATCTTCTCTCACACAGTCACATTAACAGATGTACAGTCATATCAAATAAAAACAGAGCCATTTTTTTAATCACAGCTTTTCATCTTGGAACCTCCAAACAAATGTACTGACCACCTACAGAGTTATGAATTGGGCAGTAAAACAAACAGTGAATGTTTTTTGAGGTCAGTTTATTTATATGTTCTCACAGTTTTATTGGAATAGACTGCAGTACCTTGACTGTTTTATTTGCCAACTGCAAGCAAAAGGATAAAAGCTTTTTACAGTTAAAGTGGCTTACTTGGCAAACAAGCATGTAAACAGCTCTGCATTTGAAACCTATCAGCATGATAGGACTATAGTGCTTTGCAGTTTGAGAAGTAGCTTGAGGACGACGGGCTTGTGAAGACAGAACATCTTTGACTAAAATTACTAAGGAGGAAATAAATAATAGAGGCAGTTTCTTGAGGCTCCAATGAAGATTTCAAAGTGCCACATACTCCAATAGCTCCAAAAGAAATATAACAAGCCCAGTTTCAAGTTTTCGCTGACTCCCACTGTCTCTTTGTATTTTGCAGGCACACGTCTTTGATGTGCGCAGAAATACACACAATAAAGCCATTTTTCCAGGCTGAGTGCACAGGTCAGAGATGCCATCCTTCAACTTCTCAGCATGACTTCCTCCTCTCTGCTGTCAAAATATCAGTTCTATAGTTTCTCTAGCTCTAGTGCCTCGTCTACTCTGTTTTCTGCAATTCCTGACAATTCTAAAGTTTTTCCAAGGTCAGATATTTGGCTAATAGCTTTTTTTATTTATAATGTTAAAAACGCAAACTGCCCACAGAGAGCTGAGTTGGTTTTCATCTGGAACCACATGCACCCTAACATGCCTGAGGGTGAATCACATCAGAGCATTGTCTACTTTGTCTCCCTCGCTAGTTTGTCACTGCGCAATCTAAAAAAAGAAAGGAGATAAAGAATAAAAATGAGAGAACTGGCACACTCAAAGACAAGGGGCCTGTCCTGTATAGGAACCTGTCATGCCAATAAATTACAAAGATAACTACAGGTTAAAAACTGGCTTTTTAGTGTCAAAAAAA
>NW_019434023.1:0-1890 GCF_002814215.2 Seriola lalandi dorsalis
GGAAGCACATCAACAGCCTTGGAGACATACGTCTTTGTTCTACAAATGGACACCAATACTATTGCACACACAGTCATTTAAACACTACACTACGCTCATGGCAAGAAGGGGTTCCTATTATTATTTTTGGATATTTTTGAAGGAAAGCTCCTGAGACCAGAGCGTTTTCCTTCTTTATGCAAATATAATCAAAAGGACTGTTTAGTGAAAACACCCACAAGAGAAGTGTTGAATTCCTGCTGCAGTCCTTTCTCAGAGGAGTTTTTGTGCAAACACCTGTTGTGTCCTTTTGAGTTTCTCACCACATTAACATCCATTAACAGCACTGACATCCTCGCGATGGGTTTGCCTGCCTGCCTTCTTATCATCTCATTTTATTAGTCAGGATGTTTGTTTTTTTCGTCAGCTATTCTCACAAAAATCATCAAGTTATTATTATGGTGATGGTCATCACTTGGCCAGTCCTCCTTGCCAGGTGGATTTAGACTCACCTGGAGGCACTTTGTGTCACGGCCGTTATATATGTGCATATAATCTAATGAGTACAAACTGTCTTCTAACACACCTGAGATAGACGAGAGGCAACAGCGAGGACAGTCTGTAGAAAGATTTCATCTCTAATTCTCTGAGGGGGCCACAAGGATTAACACCAATTATTACTTGAGTGATGCTGAACAGCATTGTCTTTGTGTGTTGTTCATTTTAGCCCTTTTAAGTCCCCTCTTCTACTCTAAGCTCAGACTGCCTGCGTAGAAGTGCTGCAGCCTTCAGAAAAAAGACAGATGGACAGAATCTAAGAACCCGCCACCAGCTTTTTAAAGCCGTTTCCCCCCACAGAAACCGATAAGTAAGCTCAAAGTGTGACTCTTGATTTAGTTTCAGGATGCCAGCATACAAACTGGAGCCATTTGGTGGAACATGCTGGCCTCCCTCCTTTTAATCTGCCAGTCTCCCTCTCCCTCTCCAAAATCATCTCTTTCTCACGTGGTAGTGTTTATTAGAAGCCAAAGCTGATAGTTTCCGAGTGGACATCACCTTGGGGGGAGTAGGTGCCACATAGTTTCTGCCCTGAAGACATACTGTAGTGAATCTTTCGTACCCGACCTCTGACCCTTTCAGCTCAGTGCCACTTTTCTCAGTTATCAACACCTAGCTTGGAAAGCCCCTGCCTGACCTCATGCAGCTCGTCTATCTTTCCATCCAGAATATCCATGAACTTCTTCAGCTCGCCCTTCATGTTGCCCTGCTTTTGTTGACTGTCGTCTATGTCCAACTGAAGACCCTCTATCCTCCCCTCCAACTCCTTGTTCTTCGTCTCTGCAGCCTGTGGACAGATATTAGGAGGAAAAAAATGTTGCATTGTAGAAAATAGCAGTTACAATTAAAAAAAGAAAAGGATGCATTTGCTTTTTCTTTTTTTTTTAACATTGTCATGACTGAAAATCAAGCCTGTACATTCTTCTATGTGTGGGGATGGGAGGGTAAAGTAAGTCAGACTAGCAGGCGACATGAGTGACACATTAATGCCAAAGATACCACTGAAGGGAGGGGTTTAAAATAGGAGTGCTAAATAGGTGTTGCGCCTGCATGACTGTATCCTCCAGCTGACTTCTGAAACCTGATCTCCACATGGGGTGTTGTCTTTAAATAGAGGGGAGCAATGACCACAAACACAGAGATGAAGTAGGTAGACTTTTTTTTTTTTTTTTTTAAAGCCACATAAAATCATATTGATGTCACAGGAAAAACACTGATTTGGCAGCAGGAAAGTAATTTCAACTGTTTTTTAAAATCTCCCAACTTCTCCCTAAATAGGCGCCTTTTGCCTTTAGGCCTCATGCATAGACAAAGGTATTTGAGAAATCCCATTGTCTATGCTTCTCCTCAATT
>NW_019434024.1:0-1912 GCF_002814215.2 Seriola lalandi dorsalis
ATGTGCGAGTTCTGGATACTCCTCTGTTCATGTTTCTAGTTTGGTCTTTGTGTTTTACATGCCTGATGCCAAACTGGGGCTTCTGTCGGGAGACCCGGAGGCCCCTAAATGGACAGGAATGTTGGATTAGCTGCATGTTTACTCAACACTGAAAGGGTGTGATTGAATTAATCGTTAAGTAAAGAGCAATGCAGCAACTTACTATTCATGTGCTGGCTACAAACAGTCTTTAGGTTTCCAACCAAGGTTGATTTAACATTCACACAATTAGTTTGTGGTAATTAACTATCAACTTAAAGTTTTTGCCTGGTGGTATGTCCCACTGAAGCACAAAATAAACTGAAATGATAAATGCCTTAGGCCACATGGACAGTGTGGGAAAACTTCACACTCAACATCTGACATGTTATGACCATGTACTGAATGTGTTAGCAAACAGTTGTCTATTTAAATGTCTAGCAGACTCAGAGTACCATTGGCATTCACATGTTTGTCATGTCATGTTTCTGGACACCTGATGAATCTCAGTCCAATATTAAAGGACTAGTGTGTAAGATTTAGGAGGATCTATGGAAAAGGAATATAATATTCATAATTATATCTTCATTAGTGTATAATCACCTGACACTGAGAATCATTGTGTTTTTGTTAGCTTAGAACGAGCCCTTCATATCTACATAGGAAGTGGGTCCCCCTTCCACAGAGCCCGCCATGTTGTACCACCATATTTCTACAGTAGCCCACTATGGACAAACCAAACACCGGCTCAAGGGGTATATGTTTTCACATTATGTTACGTTCCATTATGTGAGTGTGTCTACATTACCTCCTGTGTCTTTACATTATGTTAATGCCACCGTAGGTTCTTGGAAAAGGAGGGGAGGCAATCTGCAACCTCACCATGAGATGCCACTAAATCCTACACACTGGTCCTTTAACTCTTCTTTTAGCCCTGTTTTGGTCTCCTCACCTGAGGGAAATATTTGGCTCTTCAACTGCTGGAAGAGCCAAACTGCAAGTGCTCCAGTGTGTTCACCAGCCAGTTTCTAGCTTTGTCTGCCTGCAGTTTGGGGCTGGGCAGGAGCGTAGTCAGTTTATCAGAGCTTGTTTGCTCAAAACAGCTGCAATGGATGGAAACAATGTTGATAAGAATGAAGTATGGTGGGCAAAAACGTAAACACTAAGCTAAAAGAGGCTAAAAAGGTGCATAGAGCTGAGAGGGACTCCAGTTTAATGATTCTAATGACAAGCAACCCCTTTTGACTTAATTAATCAAATCACGCTTATATAATGCATATTCCTACATAAATCCATGTTTTAATCAAATTACCATAAACTAAGTAACACACAGTGAAACCGAGTGCAGATGCTGTTTCAGGATAGGAGGCACTGATCCATTTCTGGGGCTGCAGGCAAAATATATCATAGCTGCCATGTATACTCAGAGAAGGGAATGTATGCACAATGTACAGGAAAGTTGGAAGAACAGGGGGTCAACAGGAACCCATGGCTCATTTTTCCCCCCAGGGTTCCCTCACAGGTTAATCCAGCCCTCACAGAATCTTACATGAGGCGGGAGATTTGTGTTTACTGCATGCGGCTGCATATACCTGCCATCATTCTGTGGCTCACCCACACACCCACACACCCACACACACACACACACACAAATCCACAGAAACACACACCTTTGAGTTGTCACTCTCACTCGTCTACATTTCCAGCAAATACACATATGCATATGAACAAAGTGGCTGCCATCTAAACATAGCAAGGAATGACACAAGCACCGGCGCAGATACACACTATTAAACAGTTCCTGCACACAGCATGCATGAAGTGTAAATGCGCACGTGCGCACACACGCACAAACGCGCGCAAACACACACACACACACACACACACACACACA
>NW_019434025.1:0-2021 GCF_002814215.2 Seriola lalandi dorsalis
TTTCGCCGCACCAGCTGCTCAGTAAACTACTTTATCTGACTATCTGTTACAGAACTTTTTAGAACGTTAGCAGACCGCTGCGTGCTGCTGTGATCTACTTTCAACTTGATTAACTTTCCGCTGTGGCAGAATTGGGTTGTGTTCACATCTCTACTTGGGGACTTAACCTGAATCCAACCGAACGTCCTATGAGACATCTGCGATTTTAGAGACCTCTAGTAACATGCCAAGCATTTCCCAAGCCTCGTGATCTATTGCTATTAATAACATCTGTCATTGACCTGTCTTTAATCTAAATTTGAAACCAAGTTGACACATATGACAGAACAGTTTGACATATCTTGGTCACATTAACATGTCTTACTCAAATTGAGATTTGACGTGTTACTCCAATCAGATTTCAGCTATTGATGAAACTGATATGTTCTAAATAATATTAGATGACCAAAAAATTAAAACTTAATGAGGACCAGCAATCATTCAGACTACCAGTCATAGAACTGAGAAATCACTTAATATTATCATTTGAGGAGCTGCAACGACTTTTTAATAGTCAGTAGGCCAATTTACATAAAACTTTTTGGCAATGATTTCTATAATTGAATAAAAAGAAGATTAAATAAGTTCTTATGAAAAAATGGCTGTTCTGGGGTATATTTTTTTGTTTTGTTATTTTACAATGACAGTAAACTAAATAACTCAGGTGGTCTTTTTACTATGTTTCGACAACACTAATGAAGTGATTGCAGCCGTAATATGACCTAAAGGAACTGGATTTTTGCCCTGTGATTTCTTGGGATATCCATTTCTGATATTCTGGTATTTACAACGATATCGTGTAAGAATCCTACATTTAGAGGATGCGAGTCAACTCAGATGTTTATTTTCTACCATACATGAATATGCACAGATTAAGAATGAAGGTTCATATAAGGTGGTAAGAAAATCCTTAACAAGTTAACACTTATCAGTTTGATGCAACTTTGTGTACACCCCATTTTGACTAAATGAAAAAAATTTGGGTACTTTTACATTTGGCCTGTACCTCTGTGCTACCAGTCAATGCACAGTAACCTAAAGGAGAAAAGACAAATCTTAAGAGACACCGTTAATCACATTCAAACCATTCACAAGGAGAAGGGGGACAGAAGAAAGAAAAATAGAAAGGGCTTACTTACAAAAATACTTAACTTTCTACATATGGGAAAACACATACTATGCCGTTTAAGATAAATGTATCAGTTACGTCTAAAACAAAGTAAAGAAAACTTATTCCAATGTTGAAAGTCTAATGGTTTTAGCGAAAGAAAGTGTTTATACTATTAAAGATTATGTAATGATTGTTACTGGTGCAATACATCATGTTAAA
This sequence comes from Seriola lalandi dorsalis, assembly GCF_002814215.2. Taxonomy (NCBI): domain Eukaryota; kingdom Metazoa; phylum Chordata; class Actinopteri; order Carangiformes; family Carangidae; genus Seriola; species Seriola lalandi. The sequence continues at coordinate 1,370 of NW_019434025.1, forward strand.
TTCCAATGACAAACTATTCTGGGTTTCTCCCAACAGAGAATGAATGGGGTTTTGAAGGAAGAGCAGTAATACATGTTGTGGGTCAGTGGCCGCTGCATTATTGCTATGTAGGACAAATGTAGATGAGACAGCTATGACTGTAACTCAGTAGGCAGAGTCTGACACCAACACAGCCGGTGGCACGGGACTGATTCCCAGTGAGGCCATCCATGCTAAAAGTGTCGGCACATGCCATACACTCATGATATGTTTATGACTTATCTGGACAAACTCCTCTGAGACATTAAAGTCTGTCATTGCTACTGTAAGGAAACCAGTTGAAGAGATTTCTGAAGTGTCAAAGGACACATAAAACATTTTTTAATTATTCTGTTATTCCTGGGATAACAATACTTCATTTTAATACCCTAGCGACTGGGATGAAACCTGCCTCTCTGAAGGACAAATATCCACCTAGATACTCAAACTGTTCTCAATATGCCAGTTGCATGTTGTGATAAAGTACTGTACTTTTTGGAGCACCTACTTTCCTGCAACCTGCCTTTTCTTCTTCAGTCAGGGACTCACTTTGCATCACAGAACACCTTTTAACAACTTTCTAATTAACTGCGTTAACTTCTTCCAATTTATAAGTTGTAATGGAGAGATTTTC
>NW_019434026.1:0-2953 GCF_002814215.2 Seriola lalandi dorsalis
GACACATGGTTTATTTCTGTTTCCACCCCCAACAGCTTACTACAATCTGCTAAAGATGGAGGAAACAGGCGCACCGCTAATGTCAAAGCACATGGCTTTGCTAATCTCTTTGTCCTGGAGAAGAAGGACCTGTTTGACATCCTTGTCCACTACCCAGAGTCTCAGAAAGTGCTGGCCAGGAAGGGAAAGTGAGTCAATGTGCTTGAGCAACAGTCACAGAAGTTTTCTTGTGACTATGGCTGTTTTAGTCAAGAACTGTATGAATTGATTTATCCTGCTAAAAAGAAGTCAAATCCTTTTTACACTGTATAAAAGACTACATAAAAATGTAACAAGCAGCCCATAAAGGATCATCTCTGTGTGATTGTAAAGGAAACTGACCAAAGCCAAAGGCCCAGCAGGTGCTAAGGCCGAGGATAAGCCGAAAGGTCTGACTCTGTTTGGACAAAAACCACCAACGCCCAAGCTGCTCAAAGCCTTCGCCAACCTCCGCAAACTCAAGGTAATGTCGCCTTTATTCATACATATCTATAACTAAAGACACAGTGATGACTTTGGGTCCAGTTATCTCATCACAATAGTGAGTAAGTGAGCGTAATGTGCCCTGCTTTTGTTCTTTTTTTTTGTCAACAGAAAAGTGAAGCTGAGAAGAAATGAGAAGGGGACGTGTGATAAAACCATATCATTCTGTATAATCCTGTTCACCATCTACTGAAAGACACTAATACTAAAGTCAGATTTACAGGCCAAAGTGGTTCAGTTGTTTGTTTTTATATGATCTGGCACTCTTCACTCAAACATCAGCGGACACCAAAAAGATGTTCTGAAACCAGGCTGCAGAAGCAGAAGTGAAACAGGACTGTAGTTATAATCTAATGATATCCACCTGTAAACGTTTTTGTAGACTCTTTAATAGGGACAGAAGTGTCTGTTAAGTTCCACCTGATCAGTGCCAGTAGCCAAATCGGAAGGATAACATTATTTTTCATGTGTGTATTGAACAATATTGTAAGCTGTGCATCATTTTTCATATAAAACAAAAATGTTTACTAAAAATGTGTCCTCAGTTTTATTACTAAAGGATGAGCTTATCTCCACCTCAGACTGGGATCCCTGCTGTAGTCAATTAGTTTGGTGCTCCCATGGCTAAACAGCCAAAGAGTGCCACCTACTGTCATGAAGCTGTTCAGCTGACAGATGATCTTTGAAAAGCACATGAAAGAAATGATGGTCTCAGTGTTTACAGTACTAAAAGTAAAACTGATTAGTCAGTAATGTTCAGACCGTTCGTCACAGATTAAAAATGAGGGCAAATGCTGGTTGCAGACAAACATCAGGGCACAGACGCAGCATGTTGTGTCAGTTTATGGCAGAATTCAGAGAGAAGCATTAATATGAAATAAGATCAGAGAAATGGTTTATGCTGTCGATTTTTTTCCGACCTGAAAACTTGTCATCACTGGAATCAACTGTAACTGACATGAATCCAAACTGTGCACAGTCTGTGTTCTCCAGGAATAAGCACAGTACAAACTTTGTGCAGACAACTTTCATGTCTATGTGTCTATTTGTGTTGGGTTATGACTTTAAAATCTCACTTCTCGCTGAAACAGTTCATGCATCACCTTATTCTTGGATGTCTGCAGATTCTTATTTTGCTCTCTTCCATCTTTGTAAAACACTTGGTGAACTGTCTTTGGATAAATCCTGTGTGACTGTAATTATTCACTTGGTAATGTGGTTAATACTGTTTTTCATGGTTTGGTGTTTGAAAGAACGGTGTCCACACCATAAAACTGAGCCAGTCTGTAAATACATATTATTAATAACATCTCTTGCTTTTTGCAACACATGCAATTTAGGGTAAAAATCTGTCAGTAAGAATCTCTGAGGCTTGTGAAACTAACAAAAGAAGATTATTTTTAGAGGTAAGCGTTATAACACCTGAGCAGTATGAAGCTCTGAGTCCATTTCACATGATAAAATACACATAAAGCTACAGAAATATGATCGCTTATTAAAAAAAAACTGTAACATGATACACAGCAAATAATAAATGGGAAAAATAAAACATGTAGAATAGGCTGCAAAATAAGGCATGATGTACACTGTTTAGCTTCCTGCTCGCATGCACAAAACTACAATTGGACATTTTCTCTCAATATACAAATAGCACAGATGACTAACGTGACTATTTATGACCTTTAGTTGGGTTTTGGATTGAGAACATTTGAGACATTGGTCGTCAACCCCCCTCCAGCTGCTCTGTGACACTGTACTCTGTGACAGAGCACATTTTCAGCTCTTCACAGCTGTTTCTTGAGTCTCTATCCAGGTTCTCTGCAGTATGCTCGGCCTGTGTTGCTGAGTATATTACACTGGAAGTCTTTGTGCACAAACAGTTGTTTAACTCTGGAGCTTCCAGAAGATTATCTGTCTGTCCTCTCCACCTGTGATCACTGTGCTGCACAGATCATTCATCCATATGGCTGTGACAGCACCTGGGCAAAGGAACAACATCTTTACTCTGACCTGTTGCACAAACTGATAATCAGTTAATTTCTGAAAGAGACACGTTTTCAGTGTTTTCAAGCACAAACTACAAATATAGAGTAACACCTCTACCACTTAATCATAGTTTTTTCTACTGACATCTTCTGCATCATACATTGTGTGTGACTAGAGCAGATCTAGTGGGAATTCCACTGTCTGGTCTCTAGCCAGAGGCCACTGATGCTGTTGTCTTGTAACAATGCGGCTAAAGCTTCAGAATTTCAGGCAAGAAATGCTGAAAAGTTGATGGAGAAAAAATCTCATCCAGCCTGTCTCTTGTCTTTAGTCATATTCAATGCCAACATGCAGGTAGAAGGGATACAAGCAGAATCACATACCTGAGGCCATACACACATACATACTGAGACAGGCTGTGAACTGTCTAAAATATCATCTTATC
>NW_019434027.1:0-2189 GCF_002814215.2 Seriola lalandi dorsalis
GCATGTAAACTGCAGACTGGACTGATGCTTTTTAATTTGAATTTTAAGGAAGGAAGCTGCAACAAAGAGGTCCATTGTTACATTATCACCACTGATATCACGTAATAGATTGACAGGTAAATAAACTTAGGAAATACATGAATTCTGAAACCATGTGACATTTGTTTATATATTCTAGTTAGCTTTAGGCAATGTGGACCAGTTACACCAATTAAACATATTTGGGCCTATGACAGAAAAGATTATACCCTGATACACTCACCATGCACTTGTTTTCAAAATTCAAAGAAATTTAAAAAGCTACACATTTTTTTATATATATTTTTGTTTTAGCTATAGTCTGTTGTGGTGTGGGAGCTTAATGTTGTTCATGTAACATGTGCAGTATCAATCCCATATAGTCTCTGCTGATCTGTACAGAACAGTGGGGTCTCTTTTGATGCTGGTTATTGATGGCTGATCTTCAGTGATCTACATTGCTGTTAACACAGTTATGGCTCGCTGCCTGGGAAATCTCTCTCTCTGTGTTTACTCTGTTGTGGGATTGTATGTTGTTTGTCCGTGTAGGTGGTGGTTTAATATTGTTGACTATGTTTGATTGCCTTGATGAGAGGGTTTCAATCAATGTCTGTGTCTGTGTGTGTGTGTGTGTTTGTGTGTGTGTGTGTGCGCACACACACTTCTGTATATGTTTGAGTATGCATTACTTATTCAGACTATACAGTGTGCTTATTTAACTACAACCGTCTCAGTACTGTCTATACGTGTGTGTGTTTGGTACGCAGTGTGTTTGGCCCAGCTACACGTATTTATTTCCATCTGAGGCTCAAAGGCTAGCCGACCACAGGGATCCACTCGAAATCCCTCCACAGAAGGAGGGGAAGGTATGCTTGGGGTTATCTCCTGGAGCGACTGGAGCATGCTATAGGGATAATGCTACAATGCATGTGATTTAATTCATCCCTCTGAAATGAGGAAGAAATATATATATTTTTGAGTTATTTCAGGGCTCTAGCAAAAATCAAGCTTTTCATAAAGCCTGGCTTGGGAAGAAGAAGAAAAAAAAGTGACATAAACCCTTAAGAACTTCAATTCATCATTGCTTTGATTTTCTATCCTCTCTGTCTTTTTCTTTGTGTCGTTTCTTTTCTCTGTTATTTTTGTGACTCTTATCAATTGTTCATGCAAAGCTATGTGCATTAAGTGATTTTTCTTTTTCCTTTGTATTATAAGATATTAAATGTTAGTTTGAAGACAGTTCTGGTAATGTGGTGCTGTATGTCTTCTGTTTCTCACAAGGTTTGTTACCATTGCACCAGCACCACTGTGTGCTGATATATTACAGTGTCAGTATCAGTTCTTATTTACAAGTTCTTCTTTTGTCCTTTACGGATAGAAAAAAAAAAAAGAAGGTTTGTTTCATCTTTATAATACTGAACAAGCATCGGAGAGAACCAGAAACCAGCAATGTAACCCAACCAGCAGAATTTAAAACACACTGAACTGTATAACAGACAATTGGTGCAACAGATACTGAATTATACAGAAACATAAACAACAGCAAATGTTTCTCAGTTGCTTCATTTGCCTCTGCACAATTCTTTACTACCAGGTTGACAGCATGATGAGGAAAAATACATAATCAAATTTACTTAGGTACACCAAAGCATCTTTGCTTGTGGGATTCCTCAGTGATGATTTTATCTAAATTAAATTAAACAGATGAACTCATTTGTTTTGCCAATTCACACTGCACAAATAGGCTACAGTAATAAATGACTTTCCCCAGTAACAAGAGGGCAAGAGGTTAAAATGTTCTCTTTCTCGGTGTAGAAAACTCTTTAAATCTTCAATATTGTCAGGTGTATGAAGAATGTAGTCATTTCTAAAAGGTGAAAAACACTCAAGTTTGAACATATTCATCATTTTTAAGAGGTAAAAATACAAAAAAAATAAAAAGATCGAAATTATATTGTTTGTAAATAACTTACAGTTGAGAATCTGTGTCAATTTTTCATGTTATTATACCTTTATTACTGTGATTTCTTTCACAACATATCCAGGGTGTCTAGAGCTAAATACTAACGCTGAAAAGAAACTTCAGACTCCTTAAGTGAACTAGGGATGGACTGTTTGTGTCAGTTTTTTCTTATTTTAAGAACAAGCAAAAATATACATAATACATGAAA
>NW_019434028.1:0-2109 GCF_002814215.2 Seriola lalandi dorsalis
TAGGCTGATTGGGACCTGAGAAAAATGATGCCCACATATGAGGACATTAGTTTTAAATTTCGATTACTGAGTGGCAGTATAATATCCTCATATGTGGTCACCAGGCCCTTGTTGAGAAAAAGTTAGTATTGTGGTCTAGAGAACCCAAAATGTGAGGTCCACATATGTGGACGCCAGGTCCTAGGGGGTTAAGTGACTATCTTCTTGTTACTTTAACTGAGTGCTCCTGAAAAATAAAATTACACACGGCACCTATTCAGCTCTAAATTTATTTTTTATTTTGCTGCTGGCAATCACCTGAATATTTAAATTTCAATGCAGATAATATCTGTCCTGCTTTTGACTCCACAACATATCTGACTGCTACTATTTATTTTTTCAGAATTTATGCATTAACGCTGAAATAAACTTTGTAAAATTTGAGTACTTTTTTTTATATGTCTAATTATAAAATATTAAATTATTTTAATGCAGCCCCCACCCTCTGCTACTTTTTTTTACATAAGTGAACAATTTGAGCTTTTTTTCCAGTTCTATAATTATCAGTGTGATGAAATGTGAAGAAATCTTAGCAAAATCTTTCCCAGTTTAATTATCAAGTCTCACATGAGTCAATAAAGCATTTATTTTTACAGTATACAACATGATCACTTTATAAATGTTTTGTACATTTCTATATTTACATTGCAACAAAGAATTCAATACAGTAAACACTTTCACAGTTCAGTGTATCTTAAGCTTATGGGAACATGTGCATGAACATGTTTGATGTTCACACACATAGACAACATTCCTAACACTGATCTTGGCTGTCCATGTAAAGCATATAACAAAAAAGGAAACGTCAAGGTGCTCCCAGTGCAATGAGGCAAAAAGGTTTAGTACTGATGAATCAAAGTGACAGTTTTATTACAGTTTTAATCTGCTGGGTACCAATTGTTACAGCAGGAAAGAAGTGTCACTTGAGCTGTGATCCATGCCAGTCACATCAGTAACCATGTCTCCATTTGCTTGACTTAAAGCATCACTCGACAAAAGAGGAGTGTCCACTGCAGGAGATCTCAGGGAAGGATCAGAGGAGATCACCACCACATAACGATCATCGTTCTCATCATCCTCGTCCTCCAGGCTCCCGTGAATGTCCACAGTGACTATTGAATTTTCTGCTGCCCGTTGGCTGCAGGAAGGGGATGAGCTGAAAACAGGACGTTCTGCAGGAAGTGTTTCCCCATCTGGGTCCTCTTCAGGAAAGCTGGTGTTAATATAGATGATATCGTCCCTGCTGAAAGACTCTGGGAGCTTTTCCGTGAGCTTTTCCAACATTTCTCGCAGTTGTGGAAAGAAGGGTCGGTCCAGTGGATCAGCCCTCCAGCAGCTGTACATGATCTCATACCTGAAAAATATAAATAACAAATTTAATAAGATGAATAATTGAATAAATCTTGATGCTTAAAAGCCTCGTTTTGGGATGCAGCTGACACAACTAGAGGCATTAATTTCAGGAAAATCTCCACTTTTGTAAGTTGTGTATTCAGTTTTTTTACTTTCACTGCAGATGGCAGTGATGAGCAAAGCCATAAACTTTTAAAAAGTGAAGGTTTTTGAGGCTGAAGTTGTTTCCTGGACTAGATGAAAGTCAAAACATTATCTCTTGTTTATCACAAGTTCAAATGGAAAACGTCTTCCAGGTGCTCAAGTTTATCATGTACTTTGCTGCAACACAAAGGAAAAAAAGAGAGCACTGCATACCAGGGGGTTATATAATGGAACTTAAGCTCCAAAAGCTCCAATACATGCAAACAGCAATTTAATCACAAACAGTTATATAAACTGTTCGTAAAAAGCTTAAATTTTATTTTTAAAACTGTCAATATATTAAGCTCCAATTTCTAATTTTTAAAATCACACCCATTCAGACAGACGAGGCCCCGCTTTACTTTCGTAGTCTATCTTGACTCTGTTACCTCCTAAAAAATCCAGCCCAAATTCAAGATTTGTGTTTCAAAGAGACAACACTCACAGATCATCCAAACAGTCTGTTGGTTGCTTCAGTCTGTTTCCTTCAACAAGGTAGTCGTAAATCTCATGGTTTGGGATGCCAGGGTAGGG
>NW_019434029.1:0-2445 GCF_002814215.2 Seriola lalandi dorsalis
GTTGAACAGCATCCAGTGACTAGTGTCAGTAATGACATCCAGTGCGATCTGGCCTTAATGACTGAATGTGAGTTTACATGTATTTTCACATTTTACTGGGTTTGTTTATATTTGTAAACTATGTAAAGTAAACATTTACATCAAACATGGCTTGTATTTTTTTTGATGATTTCAGGAAAAGAGAAAAAAATGTTTATTCTCCATCCATAAATGAAATTCATTCTTGAAGAAAATATGTGAATATTCCCCAACTTACTCATTTTTTAGATTGTATCTTGAACATCCAGTTGACAGACTGTGTACAGTAATATGTTTCACACACTAACCTTGTTTTAAAGACATATCAAACACGCCAAATAATGCTGACTATGATGTGTAATAACGTGTGTAATTTTGTGACATAGCAGAAAGTGTGCCCATTTGTTAAAAGAAGAATAAAAGAAAAATCTGCTTTACTTTAAATGACCAAGAAATGACTGCTGTGTATGAACTTCTAGCATTTAAACATTTTCTTCCTTCTTTACACTTCATCTTTACAAGTGATGCAGGACTGATAAAGATCGATACATGCTTGTGGAATTGGGGCGTGTTGTTGACACGTTTAATGTCATTTTCAGTGCAAAATAATGACTGAAAACTCTTAGTTGATTTTTTAAATACATGCTAAAATATACAGCTTCAATACTATTTTTGACTTTGATTTGCTTTAATTAATAACTGAATGCCTTAGAAACTGTAAATAAATGATAAGGCACTGGTTTTCACTGGCTTAGAGCCACTTTGGACAAACTGAGCCAGGACTCCTTTTTATATTTCAGACTGACGGAGGTGATTATAGGGTCTTGGGGCTCCTACATCTAAAATGACACCACTGTGGCAGGAACAAGCTACAGTGGAATGATTTCAAGAAAAAAAAAAGAGGCTGTAACAGAAACTGGCATCAGCCTGTGCTTTAATTATAAAAAGCACAGCATGAGTTGTCTGGGCCTTTAATTTTTGTGTCCAAATTCAGCCAACTGTCTACAAAGTTAAGTTATGTTTTAGTAATCGTAACTGAGGAAACTGATCCTCTGCATTGTAACTATTCTAAACATTTAGGGGCAGAGGGCAGCCAGAGGTTCTGAGGCCAGACGCTTAAAGAACAATCTAAGTTTTTCATGTTCACATATGCTTCCCATCACGACAATGCTGCTATTATAGAAATTCTTTTTTTAAGTCTTTTCTCTGTTTGAAATCAATTAACAGTCTCATTAACAACCAGTTGTGTAATCAATCATAATGACCATTAAGTCTCTGCTATTTTTGCCACATTACCATTAATTGTTGCATTATTCTTATTTTGAGGTAATAGTGGAAAGACCTTTCAAATCAATGGACTGCATGACAAAATAAACCTTTTCACTGCTGACATTTTGACTTGTCATAGAGGGAAAGGTAGGTTAACAACGTGGCTGTGTTGCATTCAAATGTCCCAGGAAGTCATGAGAGTGTGATGGTGAGCCGGCATGCACAATACCCTCAAACGGAAGCAGCTAAATGAAATTTAGACATCATTAATTTTATGATGCTAAATTTCTGTGTTTTTCCCACTGCGACATGTCAAAATGTCTTCAGTGAAAATGGTTTGCTAATGACTTGATGTGCACTGTTGTGCATTGCAGAACTCAAGCAAGTCTGCTCATTTTTAGCCACACTAGAGGTGTGGCCTCAAGGCAGTGGCTTTTCCAAACTATTGCACCCGTTTGTGATCAAAGTATTCATTATCTTTACTGGCTAAATAGTCTCTAGATCTGTCTCAAGATGACTCTTATTTGGCACTTTTCCTGCATTTGACAGTTTTTTTCTGCAGATGATGATTTCAGACATGGGACAGTCTAATTTTATTTCTTCTGGTTGTTTCAGACTGTGTTGAGGTGAAAGATGTCTTCTTCGTTTACAATAACAAACTTTTGAATGCACAGCATTGCATCATGCAGTGGCGTGTGAATGTGTGTGTTTAAGTTCCATTACAGTCATGAGATAATGCAGGGCACTTTTCAAGTGTGTGCCACTTGAAATGAATGGAAACCAACAGCTGCCTGTCAAAAAAAATCTAAACCTACATGGCATGAATTTGCAAATTGTCAGCAAAAACGTGACATTGTCCTTTTAGGGACAGCAGCAGTGCTCCATTTTTAATTTGGGGTTTGAGGACCCACCACACACAGTACAGCTCTGTTCGGGTTCAAATTCAGGACGTTCTTTCTGTGAGGCGACAGTAATCACAACTGAGCCAGTGTGTTGCCCCAGGAGGCACTTGAGCTGCCTAATATCCCAGCACTGTCCTCGTAATATAGCCTATATATAAAAGATAAGCAGTTATGTTAATGTGGTTATTAATTAAGTAAATCAGTGCATTCATTTGCAGATAATCCTATGTCAACATATACAGTACTTCTTCACATT
>NW_019434030.1:0-1894 GCF_002814215.2 Seriola lalandi dorsalis
ATGTTCTCATTAACTGAACGAACGAGCTTCAAGGCGGAACTAAAAGCCAGATACTCTCGGGTCCTCGCCCTTCTCTACTTTAGGAAACATGGTCGCTGAAATGGATAGCCTGTGTTTGGCATGTGAAACAGAGAGTGGTAAGATAGTTGCTTTCTTCTCAGTCCAGCCTTTTATTGTGATCCGCATGCAGAGGTAACCTGATGCTTCTAGCCTCTGCAGCACCTCCATAAGTGAAGCCATTTGTTGCCCTTTAGAAAGGATATGGAACCAGGCCAGTGTGAATAATAACAATGTAGGGAAAGGGTCTGTCCAAACACAGAAAGGTTACATGAAATGGCCCACCTAACTCGTCGCATTACTCTTATTTACAACAAACCTCCCTGGTATCAGCTCCTCGTGGATTAGAAACCATCCCCGCGGGTGGATAGTTGGCAGAATTATCAGTGCATGACGTGACACAGCAATGCTTTGTTTTGACCTTACTGAGAGGGAGCAGGGAATTGTTTTCCACAGTCTTTAAGAGCTAATCCCATCAGAGGGACTGCACAGCATGGAGGGCTAACTCAGTCACGTCTGAGGTAGCGCTGCCAGAACAAGAGGCAGACAGGAATGTGTTTGTCTGGCTAACTTGGCTTTATTCACCCCTGGCTGGAAAAGCAAAGGAGGAAGACTCCTCCCACACAACTTGACTTCTTAATTCCTCTTTCCGAGCCAGGATAAGGAGCGAGTGTTTGATTCTGTGAGCCCCTATGTGTTGGTGAAAGCGGGAGGCAACTTTTTGATTGGGATTCAGTGGTGGTTGGGGAAGATGTAATGGTGGCTCAGGCTGTCATTATGGCAGATGAATTAACTAGGTTTTGCCTCTCAGAGGAGGGTTCCTCGCTTCACTGGATGCCTGTTGGCTTGGTTAGACACATGTGCTCCTGGGGGAACGGGCTCATTCGGTGCTGAGGCCATGGAAGTGAGGATTTATCCCAGCAGTGAGTCTCTGTGGCACCACAAACTCCTGCTGAAGGATTTAAGATTGGTCTGTCAGTCTGTCTGTCTTTTTCCACTGAGATTGGGAAGAAAGATTTTTCTTTAGTTACAATAAATGTCTAGTGTGCTGGACCTGTAGTTGAAATTAATAATTGGAGAATTGTGGGTGAAAGGTGAAAGTGGTGAAGGTATTGTTTACTCTTACTCGACTACTGTAGGAAATAAGCTTAGAAAATCTCAGCACCACTTCCTGATAAGTCACCCTTTATAAAGTATTTAGGAGCTGTAATACTTATTGATAAGTAACCGTTTGCTAACGCTATGATCAGTTATAAACCATTAATACATAATCATTTGGGGTGGCAAGTTGTCAGAAAGTTTTCATATCTGCAGTCAGATAGCTTAGTGAGGTATTAAAGGCTTTTTAATACGTTTTGAATGGATGGATTTTGGTCCAGCAGTTCTTTTCCAGAGGGTCAGAGGTCAAACAGTCCATTAGAGGGATTTTCCTGATGAATTAAAGAGCTAAAAAGACAGAGCAAATATATTGCTGGAGGAGGATAAAATGCCACCCAGAGAGATTTTTCACAGCCTGGCCTATAACTGACCAATATAGCATTAGTAAATGATTTATTAACCACTAATAAGGCTATTACTTACAACGTATAAACTCTTTGTGATGGGTGCCTTATTAGAAAAAGGTACTGAAATGTCTGTATTCTTTCAGATCACACTATGAGGTGCCTCTCACTATTACCGTTATTTGTGTATACTACATAACTAAGTCAAATCTGAACACACTGATGCAATACACATATTTCAAGATTGACTGACACTTTCTGAACTCCTTGTACAGAACTTTTGAGCTTTCATCAGTGTCAGGGTAATCCAGTGATAGTTTTCTATACATCCATAC
>NW_019434031.1:0-2384 GCF_002814215.2 Seriola lalandi dorsalis
GGATTTGCATAAACAAACATGTGATTAGACAAAGCCCAGACAACACTCAGCAAACTAATTTACATGCAAGCAGGTGACTGGACGTGCACTCACCCTGTGTATATGGATGAGTCTCCGTCCACAATAGATGACTGACTGCCTGTGGCCTGAGTCCTCTATGGGATTAGATCTGCTCCAACAGAAATTCTCCCAAGAATCACATAAAATAAATTAAATCAGTGGAGAGGAAATAAAAATAAATGACCTCTCAGTATGTATAACAGTAGTGGGAAATGGTTCTACTCCAATAAGCATGCCACCGATTTAAAAAGCAAACTAGCTCAGTTCAGGCCAAGGTAAATCAGTCCAAAATACAGCAAGGAGCCATAAGACATAACATAGCATGTCCTTGTTTGTGGTATGCTTGTGTGCTTTGAGTAATCTGTTATACTGTATGTTCATCATATTTTGTCCTAAAGTCCTGAGGTAAAGATCATGGCTGGATTAAATGGTTAGAGGGCAAAAACTTGTCTTTGGGCTCCTAATGACCCCCACTCTGCAGGTGTCAGCATGCGTGCACGGCGTGCAAGCCCTTTCCCCTCCAGGTTCAGCACTTTGGCAAACAGGCTTATTTAATTTCTGACAGAGAGTTAGATAAAAAGATTGATACCTGCCTCATATCTGTTGGCGTAGCTACAACTAGCAGATGGTTATCTTAGCTTAGCACAAAGCATGGAAATAGGGGGAAACAGCTAGCTTGGCTCTGTCCAAACGTAACAAAATCTGCCTAATAGCAGGTGTGGTAGGCAGACACCAAAAACATTTGAAAGCCAAAGTATAAAAATGACAATTTGTTTTACAAAGGCTTATGTGCTGGGCTATTATTTGGCTCTGGACAGTTGCCAAGTGACCAGTAGAGACTCCAAGAAGTTGCTACTTCCAGTAAAGAAATAGTCCACTATCTAAACTAAAATCATAAAAGGTGTTAAAATGTGACTTTATCTTAGTTGAAAATGTACTTGAGTGGTGCAAATTCCCTAATAAATTTGCAATTAATCAAATTATCTGGAGCTTGTGAGGCCCCTGGGGGCCATTATGCCCATTTCCTGGTTGTTAATCAAGTCAAAGGTCAACATCTTTGACTTGGAATACTTAAAACCAAAAGGGAGTTTTTGTGAGAAACACTAAGAATTAAAAAAAGTGTTCAAAATGTCCTAGAATGGTCATTAATATATCCGACATCTATGATGGCAGATTCATACACACAAAAGCTTGTGTGCAAATACACACACAGGCACACAAAGTGTTTAGATAAATGTGCAGAGAGAGATGCTATTCTTTAGCTGAAGGAGGCTGAGCCAACACGCTCACATCACATCACTCAGTGGACATTTTATTCTATTATTCAAGCTGTTCCGAACCCTTCACTCATGCGTCTCTGGAGATTTGCTCACTGGAGAGAGGCTCCTCAACGCCTGTTCCTTTAGTTTACTCAAGAGTTGCTCTAAGCCTTCCACGTCAGGCAGAACTGTGTCAGTGACAAAAGAGAGAGAAGACAAAGTTGAAAGGGGTTTGTGTTGTTGTTGTTTTTCAAAGTGTGGTTCACTGGACGTATTATAGCAGGCGTAGAGACTATGTTTTAAGTATTGCCACCTTGCATTAAAAGAAGACTGAAGAATTTGCAGGAATGCGGAGGAGAGAGAGTGTGAGTTACGGTACGTTTCACTGTGTTATGCGGATCAGACACTAAATGAAGTTTGCACTCAGTTTTTTCTTCTTAAACTTACAGCATATTTGGCCCATAGTTTATTTTTGGTCTGTTGTTTTTGTTTTAATATGTGCCTCCTCATGTCTAGACTTCATAACTCAAATTTGGATTTTGATATTTTTAAGAAATATTTGAGAACCCCCACACACTTCTGTGACTTTGTGTCCCAAATCGAAGCTCATGTGCGCACACTGATCTCGTCACTCTCCCTGTTTCCCATAATGATCCAGACTCTTTAACTGTGGTGCTATGGCAACAAGTAAGGACTATTTGCTTCTTTCCTGCTGCCAGCAAATGCATCACACAGCATAAAAACACAGCAATTATTTTACCACAGCATTTTGCAGTGTTTTATCAACAGTTTGGCTTGATGTGAAAATAATTCTGAAAGGCAGGAAAAGAGGCAGCTTTTAATCAAAACTCTAATAGGCAGAATAGGCAGATCATTGCATGTTACTCGGTTTAAAATCCGCTATTAGACCACATTAGCACTTATTATATTCAGACACGTGGATATACAAACACAGGCATACACACACTATCATAGAAATACACACTTCCTTGTTATTGTGCTGTCCGGCACAGCTGGCAAGCTGAGACACCATGGCAACTGTTGTGGCAGAAAACATTAAGGAGG
>NW_019434032.1:0-1888 GCF_002814215.2 Seriola lalandi dorsalis
GGAAGATTTGCACCAGATGCCTGATAAACACCTGTCGTCCTCCAGCGCCCTCACACAGGCCATGCAAGCCAGGCAGAGGGCAGAGGGTCAAGATGAATACTACAGCACAGCAGGTTTTTCTGAAGACCCTGTCAACGGATCAAGTGCTGTCATTCAAGCGATGAAAGCCAGACAAAGATCAGAGGAAGATGGAGCTGATGATAGAGATGACCCGGCATCCTCTGTGTCGAGTGTTATGATGCAAGTCATGCAAGCCAGACAGAGAGCAGAGGAAGAGGACAGGATTCGGTGGGCCCCTGCTCCCCCACAAAACCCAGCTCCCTCAGGCTCCAGTGCTCTCATTCAGGCCATGTTGGCCCGGCAGCAGGCCCAGAACGAGTACGATGATGGTTACTGAACAAAGGGCTGACTTTATCTCACCGTGGGGACGGGAACAGAGCAGACGAGAATAACAGAATGGATTTCTTTAAGATGGCTAAGATGAGTTTTGTTTTGTTATGATTTTGCATCAGTTGAAATGGGATGATTCCTCCAGAATTGAGACACATTCAATCCTCCTGTTTACGCAAAAGAACAAAGATAGCTACTGTAGTTGGGCTATGAGAGATTGCAGGTCTACCTCTTTAGTCGCATTTTTATAAATATATTTTAATAGTATATTTCAATGTCAGTATATAAGCCTTGTATGACGAATAAATACCATAACATATACTCAATAGGCCTGATCTTGTGCCATTTCTAATGTAATTTCTGTATCATAAACATAAGTTGTTAAAACTGTAAATATTGTCTGAGAAATATAGATGAACACCTGATACAGAGAAAGATAGGCAAAAAAATAGATTCATTACTGTCCCCTGTATATTACATTGTAGGAAATGGCATTGTAAATCAAAGTATTAATGCCAAAATAAACCAGTGACACAAGCAACATTACATTGCCATTCATGGAGTCAAATGTAATTTTGCAAACATGGTGTGTTTAGACAACACTGCCCTCTGTAGGGATTATGCAAACTGTGCAATACCACAGATCAGATGGTGAGTTTTTGGCCAGTGGTTAATCAGTCGTATTAAAGATCCTCCCCAGACACGTTTTAAGATATAAAGATCACTCTACTGTAAATTAATGACATGTGTCTGATATTTTTTGTCTGCATCTTTCCTACAAGGAGCACAAAGACAATACTGTCCTCACTGCCTTATCTTTGAATGATGTTCAATTCAAAACATCTTTTTAGGATAGCAATGACTATAAACAAAATTACTGATTCAATGTTTTCATTTTGTTCAAGTTTGAGGATTTTTTTCCAATTCTGACAGTGATGAAGAAAATAACTACGTACATTCACTGAAGTACTAGAGTTCAATTCTGAGGTACTTAACTTCAATATTTTAATATTGTGCTGCTTGTACTCCGCTACATTTACACTGATAGCCCTAGTTACTGTTACTTTACTGATTCAAAAATTTAAACACTTATTCTGAGTATATACAATCTGATGCATTGTTATACTGTATACCCGATAGCAAATAAAATAAGTGGAATCAGTGCCCTTTGGTCAACTACAACATTAAAATGCTGCTTGAATAATAATATGATGCTGTAATTCAAATTATTTTCAGTGTGGTGTATGGGTACTTTTTCTTTTGTGCTTAAAGTAAATTTGGCAGTATTACATGTGTACAGTTTTAAATGCAAGAGGGAGTGTTGTACTGAGTGGTTTTGCTACTTTAACCTAAGGAAATCTGAATTCTTCTTCCACCACTAGCACACAGACACATACACACACACACACACATACACACACACAAACACACACACACACACACACACACACACCCAGCCTGGAGAGCCTGGAGATCAGCTTTGGAAGTAACAAAAAAA
>NW_019434033.1:0-2529 GCF_002814215.2 Seriola lalandi dorsalis
ATATTTTTCTTTTCTTCCTTTCCAAAAATATTTTGAAGTTTACAGTTCTCCACTAATGGCAGAGCCTCACCTTTACATGTTGCCATTTACAGAGTGAACATGGTAATTAATGTATAAAAAGTAGATTTAACACCTTATGTTTGTATGCCTCTGCCAACCAGTCAACTTGCAGTTTACATCCATGTCTGTCCAGACTCATAATATATGTTGTGAAGTTTGAAGGAACTTAATAAAAGATATTAAATGTATTTTATTTTTGGAGGCATAATGAAATTTTTCCTCTATGATTCATGTGTTTCATCTGTGACTGCTGTCATTGCAGAAAGTCAGCTTCCTTTAATGTGAATAATGCATAGTCAGTTTCTATAGTGAAGGAAACGGCTCAATAACCTGTGCTGTATGTAAACAGTAAATGAGGATGATAGGAGCCTAAATGTTAACTGCTTACACTTCGTCTCAGATTTTTAAACAAAACCATGAAGAGACATTGTAATAAAACAGACTAGAGTCAGCAGCCACACAGAGTAAGATGCTACTAGAAGAAATAAAACAAAGTACTCCCAAAAGAAAATAAATCTAATACTTTGCTCTGATCAATAACAGACTTAAGTAATTTCCTCTGTATGCTCAAACATCAACATGCTAACCATTAAAATCCAGTTTGTCCCAATGGGCCTGAAAAAACATCTTTCCACATTTTCGTAATTTGCACACAGTGTAGTAAAAAGAAAAAACCACAGGAAGACAATCAAGACCATACACATAGAACACAGATGTCTACTTACACTTGTCTCTCCAGAGGCAGGGATGGATCCACCCTTTCTCCCAGTAAAGGAGGAGTGTCCCCGACCAAACGGAGAGTCGTTGAGTCTGCTGCGGTAGATGCGCCGCCTGTCTTGGTGAGCCTGGTCTGCTCTGTCTGAGCTCGAGAGCGCTCCCTCTCTGCACCTTCAAACTGAACTATGGCCAGACAACGAGACACAGCAGGTTAGTTTAAAAAAATGAATCTAAGACACATTTTGTGCAAAAATATATTCATAAAAACAGATAATTTACCTGCTAGAGCTTTAGAGATGTTGTCCTTCTTCCACTCCCACGGCTGGTCGTATTCATCAGCGGGCCTCTCATCATCCTGTGGGAGCCTGCTCTCCCTGCTGTCGATCTGGCCAAGTCCGCCCTCAACCTTCTGAGGTTGCTGTTGTGCTGGTGGAGCAGCTCGGTGGTGGAGACGAGTCCTCTCCTCGTACGGGTTATCATATAACTGGCCGGGATCTCCACTTCCAGACCTGTTAGTCATCATGCTGTGCTGCAGTTCTTCAAAGAAAGCAAAAAGAGTAAATGCAAATAAAAGCAATACTGAAACAGTACAATACAAATGAAAATATCCAGAGTTATTTTTTTTAATCCTGTTATCTGATTTAT
This sequence comes from Seriola lalandi dorsalis, assembly GCF_002814215.2. Taxonomy (NCBI): domain Eukaryota; kingdom Metazoa; phylum Chordata; class Actinopteri; order Carangiformes; family Carangidae; genus Seriola; species Seriola lalandi. Next base: position 1,423 of record NW_019434033.1, read on the forward strand.
TATATCCAGTGAAATGCCAATGTCATTACATATATTCAGCCAAAATTTTCACTCCCCACCATGAATTCCCATCACTATAAACAGTATTTTGCAGTATACTGCAACCATTTAAGAGAATATATTATACCTTTTTTCCACCTTGATATTCAAAGTTTCTAGAGAAAAGTAAAATTTTCCACTATTCAAGTGTGCAGTCAACACATTTACAGGATTTACACTGGCAGTCAGTCTGTTCCTACTTCACATGATTTCTATGATTTAAAAAAACAATGTTGAAAGGTCACACTTAGAGATCAAGGGTCAGCAAGTGAAGGTAAATGTTCAGGATACATTATGTTACTGTTTAACTGTCTCTATAATACCTTTAAATTTAGAGCTAACTAACTGACTAGTGAGAGATATACATCTTATAATAAACCTGAGATGATCCGCTGGGCCTCGAATGGCTCCATGTAGCTGCAGCAGTCTGTTGGTGCAGGTTTGGGCTCCCAGTTTGGTCTGGCTCTTGGGTCTGGACGGGCATCAAATGGGTCAGAGTAGTCTGTGTCAGTGTCCGATGCTGCTGGGGCAGAGGGAACCACCTTAAGAGGGAGAGAAACAAATGGTATAATAATTCAGTGTGACAACATGTAGGATTTATTTGCGTTGGGGGGAACAGCTAGAAATATAACTGTGTTTAGGTGTATGTGTGAGAAACTGAGATACAGGGCAGAGAATGAAAGGATAACAGGGGAAAAAAACAGTAGAGAAAATGAAACCAAAGCAAAGCTTACTGGTTCTTCTTGAACAGTCACAGGACTCAAGGGGATTTTACAGCGGCCAAACTCCTGAGAATCCACTTTAATTAGTCTGTGTTTGGGAGACACAACTTTCACCTGCAACGTAACATATCGAAACAAAACACTGTCAATAAAAATTCAAATATCACTTCAACACTTCACAGTGCTAGCAGAGGTCAACATGAGCTCAATATTTATAATCCAAAAGTACATTTATCTATTGACACATGGTTCAAGGAACACAACACACTGAAGTCATGCACATGACTGTAAAGGCAGGTCATACCTCCACACCATTGGGCAGCACTGAACCAAATGCAGGGAAAGT
>NW_019434034.1:0-2399 GCF_002814215.2 Seriola lalandi dorsalis
CAATATACAAATGCTTGTGTTATATATTCAACTGTCCCCAAAGCTACAAAAGGACAATTATCAGTGGGAGACAGCTTATTAGTTAGTTTTAGTATTAGTACTTTGGTGGTGATAATGTGTTTTAAAGGTTGACATAAACATGTAGTCCTTTGAAAATCAAAAAATAAAACCCAGAACAGTGGCTGAATCATTTACTGGATGTTTACAGCCATTTTGGTTCAATTGAAGAATAAGTTGCTGAAAAGTCATTTGGTAATTCCTGTTTTTCAACCACATTCATCAACATTTTACTCACTAGCTTCAATGTTAAGGAATCTTTCTTTAATGAAGTGCTACTGTTGAAAACGTTTTCATCACAGTTTGTTTAATAAAGAAACCTACAAGTGAGTGCTAAAGACAGAAAGATTGGTTCTTTTCAAACTTTTTTTTCTCTTAACCTGTCCAACAACAATAAATTTTATTCAGAGCTGTTTTGGTTCATTGGAAAAATTGCAGAATTGAAAATTATTTTGACCCTTTATTTATCTTACATCTGTGTCTGCTGACTTTATACGTCTCAAACTTCAAAAGCAAATCAATGATAGATGGGAACAGACCCAGAAGTCACTGAAAGCAAGCATTAGTGACTTGAATTTGATTCCAGCAGCCACGGGTAGCCATTGTAGGTTGATGAGTAATAGAGTGACATGTGGCATTTTGGGCCAAGGTGGTGTATATTGCTAAGACAAAAAGGTCCCAGTACCAATCCTTGGGGCACTACACTGGGGAAGGGGATGGGATCAGGATGTTTTCCCTTGCCATGACATAATGAAGAAGCACCCAGTGAGATAGGATTGAAACCAAGAAAGGACTTTGCCAAGATGCCCATATTGGAGTGTGCGGATAGCAGGATGTGTTGGTTCACTGTATCAAAGGCTGCTGAGAAGTCCCGCAAGATAAGAACTGAGGACTGACCTGTAGTTAGGGCTTCTGTCTCAGACAACAGGGCTGTTTCAGTAAAGTGGCTGCTCTTAAATCCCGACTGATTTGGATTGAGGAGACTGTTCTGAGACCACCACTCTTTTTTATGCACTTAGATAAGAATGAAAGTAATGAGACCGGACGATAGTTCGCCACTTGAAAAGGGTCAAGCAAGGGCTTTTTGAGCTACCTGAGCATTTAGTTACAGAGTTGAAAAAGAAAACAGCATTATTATACATTTTGAATTAGCAGCAGTGGTGTGACAAAACTGCAATGATTTAACAACTGTTTTTCCTATTTGCCAAATTATACACTGTATCTTACATATAACTTAACAGTAGTACATATACTGTATACACTGTATAACCAGCATCTTGTACAATGTTCAGATGTAAAAGTGGAACGAAGAGGAAGAGCAGGAAGAGGAGGAGGAGTAGGAGGTAACAGAAGGAGGGTTTCCGACAGTAGCCCAGACCTGACAGGTTCCTTCATATCCGACTTCATTCAGTCCCATACAGGGACTCTGCACATGGTAAAGCCATCACAGGCACACAAAACACACACACACACACACACACACACACACACAGACTCCCACACACTGTCTCTCACTCATACACATACAGAAGACACATGTTCTCTCTCAGTCTCAACTAGGAAATGGCTTTTACCCATATATGAACACAGACAGACAGACAGTATTTTGGCTCTGAAGCAGAAAGTTTGTGCCACTGCAGACTGAGACCAAGATTTCCAGACACAAGAAGTGAACAAGGAGTGCTCTTCTTTTCCTCACATATCCTGTGTGTGAACCTTTGAATTAGTGAGCTTCAGAGGTGCTGGTAGTTGGAGTTTGTCGCCTTTGGACAGAGCCAACTGTTTTCCCATTTTTTCAGTCTTTATGCAATGCCAGCCAACTGCTGACGGTGGCCTCATATTTACAGAGACATGGCAGTGGTCTAACTATTCCTTTGAAAGGAAGGAAACACTCTTCACTGGTAGGCATCAGCGCATCAAGCCGTCTTTTCTTCTACTGAAGTTAGCATGCTAACCAGCTAGCCCTGGACCGTCTTGTCACTTTCCGATAGCGACTCACTGTAGCCTCCAATCTGCCCTGAAGACTTAACGCTGCTCAGAGGGCTTATTATAACCCTTTTGTCTTGTAAACAAAATGATGGCCAAAGCTCTGATCAAGCAACAATCACCACCCGCTCCTGTCAAGAAACCATGTTCAGCGGCAGAAAAAACGTACAAAATAGCCCCATTAAATGCATCTTTTTTCGGCCTGTAACCTGGCTAAATTGAAAGATAATAAAATAATTGTCAGTAAGTCAGTCAAATATTAATTTATTTTCATCCAATCTGCTAAGGTAGGTAAGTTTGGTAAAAGAGAGTCAAATCTTCATAATTTAAATCAACACAATGATAACACAACTCCT
>NW_019434035.1:0-2730 GCF_002814215.2 Seriola lalandi dorsalis
CTCTCACTCGCTGTGTGTGAATCACACAAACACACACACACACTCTGTCACGTACACACATTTCACAGTGCACTGCTTTCTGCCCTAAATCCTTTCTCGTGTGGTTTCTTTTGACAACAGAGGATTGTAGGTCAAGGGGTTGTCTTGGCCTCAGAGCCAGCTTAGGAAAACACCGGCTCAGAGAGCTGTGTGGAGCACGGAGAGCACAGGCCTCACCTTGATGGAGCTTTGACAAATAGAGAAAGCCACACGGTGCCCAGGCTTTAAAGTGGCAGGTGAAGTCAGTCATGAAGAACTGCTGCTTGTAGGCTCCCATACAACACGGTGGTGGAGAGTGCCGTCTCTTTATTTTCCTTTTTTTTTGAGAAGGAGTGGGATTCATTTTCATACATGTGAAAGCTGAAACACGGAAATAGATTTCTAAGTAATGGAAGCAAAAAGTGTTAAGCTGTAGAGTTTAATACATTTATCTCCTCTGCCCGTAGGAGTACACCATAGACGTTTTTTTCCGGCAAAGCTGGAAGGATGAGAGGTTGAAATTTCATGGGCCGATGAATATTTTGCCCCTCAACAACCTGATGGCGAGTAAGATCTGGACTCCAGACACCTTCTTCCACAATGGGAAAAAGTCTGTGGCTCATAACATGACCATGCCTAATAAACTGCTGAGGATCAAAGATGACGGAACGCTGCTGTACACAATGAGGTAATTCAAGCAGAAGCGTGTCCTGAGAAAAGTTGTAGTAACAGTAAAGTTGTATTTATGTTTTAGACATTTTGGGAAATACACTTATACACTTTGATTGATGTCTGTGCGCTAAATATGAAGCTACAGCCAGCAGATCACCCAACACATTAAACCCCATAAAATCACATTGTGCTTTCACTCTTTCTTTTAGTGTGTTAATTAATGAGCTTAATTATGTTTAGACAGAACCAGGCTTGCCCTTTCCCCCTGGTTCCTGTCTTTGTGCTAAGCTAAGCTAAGCTAGCTGGCTGCTGGCTGTGAGTGTACAGACATTTTCATGGTATCAGCTAACAATAAACCAAATAAGCATATTTCCCAAATGTCAGACTATTCCTTTAAAAACTGACTTGGATGGAAAACCTGCTAAAGTATGTGACAACCTCACAGAAACACATCCAGACAGAAAATCCTGTTTGTTTGTTCAAATGCATTTTTCTGTTTTTCTTAAATATTTTTTTTATTTTGCAACGAAGCATCTTTCTGTCAACGTGCATTTCAAGAAAGTCAATTTGACAGATAAAATATTGAAAGATATTTTTGCAGTGGTTGAATAATGCTTTAAATCATACAAACAATGCAGGTTCTTATCATATAGCTGACCTGCAATCTCACCACAGTCACACACTAGTCTTGATTTGTGCTGGTCTCTGCAGTACCTTGTTTACTTTGCTCTGCTGATTACAGTTAAGATGAATTGTTTTTGTCTCAAGGCATTACAGATGGGAAGCATCTTGAATAGTGCATGAGGCTTGTGAGTTTTTTTTTGTTTTATTTTTTTTGAGACCGTGCCTAATCTGTGCTGTTTACTTTTCATGCATTTGCAAAGTCTCCTTAATTTTCTGTGAATTGGATGCAGGTTAACTGTGCATGCAGAGTGCCCAATGCATCTGGAGGATTTCCCCATGGACTTTCATTCCTGTCCACTAAAATTTGGCAGCTGTGAGTAACTCTGATGATGATAGCGCCTGAGGGAACTTTAAGTAAAATGCTATTTTCTAATTTTTTTTTCTCCTCACTGGTTCTTTGGCAAGAGAGCAGCCGAAGAACCGAGTGAAGCTGGAATGCATGGCTCAGTTTTCTGGCAGTGGCCCTACAAGTTTTAACAAAATATGCGTCAGCAATTAAACAGATAGAGAATGACTGACAGATAAAAGACTGAGTGGAAATGTCACTGGGAACTAACTAACTAACTAACTAACTAATTCATCCAAATATTTTTATTTTGTGAATATAAATGTGTTTTGATCACAACCCTATTGCCATGGCTTCTTTACATTTGGATGAAGATTTTTTGCTTTAAGCTGCTTTTAAAAACAAGGTATTATTAAATATCAGCATCAGTACATGGTGGGTCATGTCTGAAATGCCTTGACTTCTCACATTCATTAAATGTCCCATTTAATTTTAATGCATTTATGTGGTGACCTATAGTATTTACATTAATCTCATTTATTACCCTGTTGCAACAATAAAATTTCATGATTGGCAGCATATTTCCATAACTGAATATATTGCAGGAAGAAAATCAGTTTTTCTGTCTCATCAGACGCTCTTAGGTTAGCAGACAAGCTTTCAAAATTCATATTCAGTGTATACTGTGACTGATTGAAAAGGCCAAATGTCACTATGCATTGATTGCTTGTTGGCGTTTCACATCTTCAACCACTGAGAGATTTTTTTTTCTCTCTCTCTCTCTACACTATCCTTTTTTTCTAGAAACACAGTATCAAACACAATGTAGTGGGGGCTTTTCATTTGGGTCACTGAAATAATTTCTCGAAAAATCATCAATAGCTGCAGCTGCCCCAGATTTATCCCGTATGGGTTTATCCTCTTCTCTCTTTTTTTAGATGCCTACACAATCTCAGAAGTGACTTATGCTTGGACTCGAAATGCCTCCGACTCTGTGGTAGTGGAAGGAGAAAGCTCCCGCCTGAACCAGTACGACCTGCTCGGACAAACAGTCGGACAAGAAACTATCA
>NW_019434036.1:0-2633 GCF_002814215.2 Seriola lalandi dorsalis
TCTACCTGCTGACTGACCTCTATAACAGGGATTATGTGAGCAGAGACTACAACAAAAGGGCACCTTGTGGGCTGCAAAACCAACTGAGCAAGCGCATCCAGGTCAAAGGTGTAAACCCTTATTTATTTCGCCTGTTAAATCCACTTATCTTTTGTCGTTTGCGGTGCTTTCAAAACCAAAACAAACAGCCATGAAGAAGTCTTAACAATGGACTTCCATTATCCAAATTCTAACTAAAAGACAAGACTGAAAAGAATCCAAAAGTTTACCTAGACAATGAGGAAAAGTCTCAATCTGACCATTTAAAAATGTAAGAGCCTTAGATACAAATTAAGTTTCAAAATAAGAGAAATGCTGACATCATGTTGTGTGTCGCAGCACTGCAGCTCTGTGGTTCTTATTCTTATCTCAGCAAGTCAGCTCCCTATTATGTTTGAGCTCTACTCTGACTGTCATCACCATTAGTACAAAAGAAATACATTTTTTCTTTATTTAAACCAGTGATTCCCAACCTTTTGGCTGCTGTTTTCTTAAAATGAAGGGTGATGTTTACCTCCTCTGTAATTGCATATGACAAGTTCTACCAAAGAGTGTTTATTTCTTTGTTTATTTAAAAATAAAATAGAGCAAAGATAAGAGGAAAGTTGGAAAAATTAACATCATTTTGTGTAGCCATCTCTGCTTTTCTCTTAAAAGATCCCATATTGTATAAAGAGAGATTTCCATGTCTTTTTTGATTATAAAGCAGGTCTAGGTTCTATATTAATACTGTGAAAGTATCAGAGTGATCAGTCCACAAAGAAATGCACACAGCCTGTATTCAGAAACTGAGCCTTAAAAAGAGCTGTCAGGCTCGTCACAACCCTCAGGTCGGGAACCTTGAAAGATTGCTTACGTCTAATGATTGTGAACAGCATGTATTATCAGCAAATATTATTTAATGATTAACACATGCTACAATAAATAAAATAAAAAATAATAATAAAATAATAATAAATAAATAAATACATTTTTTAAATAATAAAAAAGCAAAGATTAGTTTTCATCATCTGAATCATCTTGCAAACCCACAAGTTATTCTTGTGAGACTCTGTGGAGGTCCCAGACCCACAGGTTGGGAACCAAGAACTTTGCAAATATGTTTTCATGATATGATCAGATGATATGTTGCAATACGATTATACTAAAAGTCGGTATATGATGATCAAATAATTGTAAAATTTCCCCAAAGAACAAACAAGCAAACCCTTACCTCCACCTGTTGACCCCGACGTTGGAGGAGCCCGCAAACCATGGGTCCAGGAAGTAAACGCAGCGCACTGTGTCTGCCCCGCGGACAGCCTCCCGTAGCGCTGGGTTGTCATGGAGACGGAGGCCCTTCCGGAACCAGTGGATGGAATTTCGGGCCATCTTATTCTGAAAGAGGAAGAAGAGAAGAAGTAGAAGAAGGAGGATCACCGTTTGTCAAAGTGATCTTTGAAGAGCTGGAAGTGACTGAATGGTGGTGAAATGCCTCTTTCAAAATCGAGGTGAATGAAAACATCAGCTCTCTGTGTACAGAACCGGATGTGATGCCATCAGCTACTTTTGACTCAGGGCTGGTACAAAACTGAATGCCTCCCAACAGGAGAGATAACAGAAGCATCCAAGTTGTATCAGCTGCCAACACTGTGGGATGAGCCAGGGATAGAACAATCTGAACAGGAACACCATCACTTCTCAGTGCCCAAACATTTTTTCTGCTTTCTATTGTAAGCCGAGATATTTTTAGGCATTTGGCGCGCGATGAAATGGAGCAACAGTAAAGTAAAACTCAACTTTCAGTGTGCCATTGCAAAAAGAATGATCATTTCTTATGCCTGAGGACATTCATGCATTTAAAAATATTTCATTTTGGAATGATTAATTGATTAATCGATGAGTGGAAACACAAAAAATATAATTTACATTAACTAATTTGGCAGATGATCAGTTATTTAGGAGTAATTACGATATATAATTATATGTTTATCTTGACATTTAGTTATGTAGTAAAACTTCTAGAAAATCAAATGACTACTACTACTACTACATTGTCTTAAAACAGTGCCATTTAACGGTTAATTAGGTCTGCTACAATCTAAGATACAAGGATAGTTTTATCATATAAACAATATGACAAAATCTGTGGCTGAAAATTTCTAACGACTCTTATTTGCAGCCATACACGTTAGATCGAGAGAGGAGTGACATGCATACAACTGCTCCAACTGATGTGGTGGCTCAGTTTCCTGTAACACATATAGTGACCTTGGTTGAAGTCCAGCTTGAGACCTTTTATCCTCCTATCTCTCTGACCCAGTCCTTCCTGTCTTTCTACTGTGTCCTATAAAGGCTAAAATCCATAAAATGATCTAAACAAAGAATAGGTGACAAGGCTTTGGTATTAAACACATTCAGGCTGCAGTGGGCTCTGTCATGGTTCCTGGAGCTACAAGATCCCAACATAAGTTTTGCTTTTTAATTTTAATTGCAGTTACAACAGAAGCACAGGTGGAGCAGGAAGATCATGATATGTGATCTAGGAGAGGAACTGTGCAGAGGGAGTGCAAATCCATGTAATGTACAAAACAGCCAATTTGAAGTCTGTGTGA
>NW_019434037.1:0-2482 GCF_002814215.2 Seriola lalandi dorsalis
TATTCATGGAGTTTGTCCTGCACAGCCCTGACTTGACCTTACATTTTCATATTTGAAACATCTGATTGTCCCTGTTGTAGGGAGACAGCCTGCTGATCCCTGTGATTGATAAACCTGATTAGGACAGTGCTCCCAAATGAACGTTGACATGTCACAATAACATTAATAACTAATGAGCACTGCAGATGTTCTGAAGAAAGCACAAAGGTGGTGTGTGTTTTCTCATGGTAATTATTTCCTGCACTGCACTATGACAAAACTCATTCATACCTGGGACTCATGTATAATAATTTCATAGAAACAAAAGCAGCCAATACACAACAGGCACCAACCTGATTTAAATTTCTACCAGGTTGAAAGTAAACCTGTCAGAATATAATTTTCTCACTCATTTCATCAACAAAGATGGAACGATTGCAGGATTGTAGGACAGGACACATACAAGAAACATTAGTTGTAAGGACAAAGCCTGTGACCTTTATGGGTGTGGGGCTCAAACAACCAGAATTCATATCAGTAATGATGAAGTGAAACTTTACATTTCCATAATAAAAAAAAAAATCCTTGTATGCCATAAATAGGATTTAAAAGTTAGGAGATAGGTGAAAGCATTTTGAATCTGACATCTGACTGCGCTTTGGCTGTTACACTGTTTCAACTGGCAGTACAGTAGAAATCTTTATCGAACTTCTGTGTAAATGCAGGAATGAGAACGCCTCTCTTCCTAACATGGAATTTCCTGCGCAGTGGAGCTTAGCATGGAGAGCACGGCAGTGCTCCATCTTGCAAAGTTTGTCTATACCGGCTCTGCATTGCTGAAGCGCTTGCAAAATAAACCGATAGACCACAGGAACAGTATCAGTTCTGCCTGGCTGCTTAATATGATAAGAAAACAGTCTTGAAGTCAAGTTGGGTGTAAATCAGCCTGCAGGCCTGCTCTGACTTTTTTACTTGTTTACCCCGACTTAAACATAAACACGATAAACCAGAGTTGACACATTCAAACTGGTAGAAGTTAGTGTCAGTGTCAGTAGTGTAGTATGAACATGTGGATAACTTTATTGCAACTATATAAAAAAGTTGTTGACTTTTCACTAAGTCCTGTCGTCTTTCGAAGTTACTGTTAGGCCTGCCAAGCTTGCTGTTCTTGCACAGTACATAATGCATCTACAATGATAAGTGCTGTAGATTTACCAGTTAAAATGTATTGATTTTTCAATTTCACACAGAGGTCGGCTCAAGCAGGCTTCTGATTTCTAGCCAGCCACTGTCGATTTTTTTGTCTGAAACGACAATGTAATTAGCAGAATTCATCAGCTCTGCGTCTATTGCTGACCAGTTTTGAAACAAGAACTATGTAAAAAGACAAACCCCACAAAATAATTAAGCATTATCTCACATTTTACTGTTTCTTCTCTCTCTTTTTTACATCGTTGCTATTGTGTTTTTTAGTCCTGTAAAGGTGAAAACAAAAAACAAAAAAAACACCCCTGAACTCCTGTTCGTGAACACTCGTTCAGCATGTGGAGATACCCGAAACCTGCTGTGCCTGGTTATGGTTGCTAAGCTATGATTGGGTGATTGGTGTTAAAGGGAGGGTTTTAGCGAAAGGTCAGTTGGTCCTCCCCATATGGTATCTCTCCTCGCTGCACTCATTACATCTCCAATGTGTATTTCTTCAGATCAACCTACAACACTGCATCCCAGGTGCAGTCTGAGGTTTAGTAGCACACTCCACTCACCAGCTCACAGCAGGGACACATCCTCCTGTTGCTGTATAGAATCCAACCAGCCACCTTTCAATTACCAGCCATTCTCTCCACCTCTTTTGTCCACCTCCTGCCGGCGCCATGTCTGGTACAGTTATACTGCAATTATACCAACTGACAGACCCTGAAAGCCCTGACAGTCACTATAGATTGTAATAACACACAGCTATTGAGTCAAGACACATTTTCTTCAAATATCCTCAATTTTACAACTGTTCGAAGACATTTTATTGTGCTGATACTACAGACAATAGAATGGTAAATGCTAAATGGAAGAAGCCGAGATGAGGTTTCTCTGCTCTCTTGAACCTGAATACATATGGGATTGGATGATTGGCTGTGACATCTAATGGCATCACAAAGAATTAAGGGCATTAACATCATCTCGGTGAGCAAGTGTAATTCAGACATGGCACACGGTCAGCAATGTGATGGTAAGCTGTGTTTAAATGGCAAGAAAATGAGAGATCAGGCGAGCTCAGTTACTGCTGATTATGTTAATCTGATAACTGTTCAGACCTGAGATGGATGCATTGTGGATTAAAACCCATCTGGTTCACTCCATTAAGAGGGCTATTAAGAGGAATGTTTAATGTTTGTTTAATTTTGCCTGACGTGGCATGAGAAACAGCACGTCGCAGGTGCAAAGTAGACTAACAAACTCATAAAAGCAGCATACCCTGCAGGTGTGCTGCTTTCCTCTCAGCCCCTTA
>NW_019434038.1:0-2919 GCF_002814215.2 Seriola lalandi dorsalis
CTTGTTATGACCTAGCAAAGCTGTAAAAGAACATGCTTTGTTTGAGGTGTGGCATCTTATGCATGTTGATAAAGTAACTACAAGCATGCTGCGGAACCTGATCGTATGTGCAAAGACAGGGGAGAACAACAGGCTGCACATTAACAATAGGGTGGTCAGTGCTTAATGCAGGTGTGGCAAATCAGTCGGACACTATGCCAAAAAAGGTTGCATGCAAGATCCACACAAACACTAAATTCCCTTAAGATACATATACATACACATGATTTATTTTTTATATATCTTTATTTTCTGAGCTTGCATCTGGCTACCTTGTTCTCAATAGGACTTCTGCGATTCCCCTTTCCCCACAATCCTTTTAAAATCTTGATTATAGGATATTCCATTGTGGGCACTCACAGACAAATCACTGCTTGGATTTCATGTGTTAAAAAAAAATATTTAGAAGCAGAAGTTGACCCAAGCCTTGGCAGTAGTTTCAGTGTAGCATGATAAAAGATATTTCCTCATCTCCATCCAACAATACATAACTACTCTAACTGCAGTGCCATTGTAAGAGATGGCAGACAAGTGATGTAATGTTTGACAACAATATTCCCTCCCGCTAAAAGGACATTTAGCAATAAATATTCCATTTTGCATGCAGACAGGTTTGTCAAAATTATCACGACCTTCAGTTCACAAACTTCTTTAGCGCCCTCTGTTGACTCTCTTCTATTACATTTTTGTAGCTTACAGTTGCTAAAGTGTTGTTTTGTTGGTCTGCTTATCTTAATGTTTTGTGATTACTATTGTGAATTTAATTTATCCAAGGCCTACAATTATTTTGCTTCTTCTCCGTCACCCTCAATGCCGATTTTGTTGCGTATCAAAGTGTTTTATGTATTTCATCCAACATAGTTTGTGGGGCCCATATGTGTGTGTTTTTTCCTGGTTTTTCTGTGTTGTCATGAAAGAGTGAGTCCTTTCACTCTGCTGCAATGACACTTCACACTGAGGTCAGGGGGCTTCCAGGCAAAGCCACAAGGAGCCGCAGCAGTATAAAGGTATGCTGCTAATTCTGTCCATCACTAATTTAATATTGATGTGAAATGAAACAGTGACAGTTTTTAGTCGGCAATGCTGGCAGGTAAAGTAACTAAGTAGTGAGGTAAAATGAAGAGAAGACAACATAATGATTCTAAAGTCAATGCAACATGATAAAATGTCAGTCACCTTAGCTGCTAAATTGGCCGTTAACTATAACATAATATTTTCGTCCCAAATCTAATGTTTAGATGAAATGAAAAATGTCATTCACATCAGCTGGTAATTTGGTCATCAAGGTTTTAATGAGAAGAAAAGATGAAAATGTTTGCACACATTTGTCATAGCTGAAAGAACTATGACACCCAGTAGCCTTTGGCTCATGCAGACTCAGCAGCAGCCTGAAGATGGGGTCTGTCTCTTTTGCATTTTCTCATCAGAGACACCAAAGACAAACGTTTCTTAGAGTTTAAGAGAGTAAATCCAGAAGAGATGTTGCTTATTGGTGAATTTCTAATTTTTTTTTACAACATATAACATAACAACAACCTCAGCTAAGTGAGTTTACTTTAGTTCAATTAATGACTTCTTAATTATTCACAACAGATTTATGTCCAAATGAAAATGATCTTCTTCTGAAATTCGCCAAATCACTGAAAAGTTGAGTACAAACCGTAAGGTAGTAGTAGTTTACTAATTGTTTACTGTGTAAGTGTTGATAGCTGATCACATTAGCTGTTTATGTGTTATATCTGAATGTCAGCTGATCAATAATCAGATATAATGATTGGCAAATACTCATGGTGAACATGCTGACATATTTGAATGCTGTCTTGGACTGAGAAAGTTGGCTTTAAGACAGTCATTAAACAATAATCTTAATTCTGCTTTTAAACAATCCTCTTATTCATACCGCTTTATCTTTTAACTAGGGGTGCTTCTCGTTACCAAAGAATGTCTCCCCATTTTTTTCACTGTCGTCGTGTCCCAGTCGCTCACAGATCAGAAAAGATGCAGCATCCATTTCTCCAACCCGTCATCTGAGCCAAAATCAGTTTCTGGTGACAACAGCACAGCTGGATCACAGCTGGCTCAGGTGTCAGTGTGCAGGTGTTAAGAGCTCACTATGCATTGGAGCTTGTAATTGCAGAGATGAAATGACTTACTGTCCAAATAGTAAGTACATCCAGTGCAGTGGTGTAGTGACGTCGTCCGGCATGACAAAACTGACTGTGCTGCACATTCATTAAAAACATGTATTTTGTGTTTATATTGTGAACAGATCCATCATAAAGTCACTGCTCAGACACTGAAAGCTAGTGACCCTGCGTGGCTGTGTGGGTTTCTGTGTTGTTTGTTTGTTGAATTCTCTAAACATTTCCATTTTAAACACATGGTTGGTATATAATGTTCAATGCAATGTCTCAAAGTCGGACAGTTTTAAAAATCACAATAATGTGTGTGTGTCAGCGTACGGCATTTTATTGTTCTTTCAGCGGTAAGTTAAAGAAAATAAATTGATTATGTGTAAATTACATTTATGGTTTTTCAGATTCACTGCTCTTTGCAACTTAAAATCAAATCATCAAATCATCATCAAAATCATTTTAATCATGTTTTAGTTCCAACAAGCGGATATTGTATGAAGAACAAAAGAAATACGTTGTCAGTTAGCATTTTACTGATTCGTTCAGTATCAATTTTTCGTAGCTAGCCAGATACGTTAAAGTTACAGTGTGTAACTTTTCTCTATTTTATTTCATTTATGTTTTGTAAAAATATGCCCCAACACATACAGTATCTTAATGTGGAGAGGTGCTGTCAAAGGCTTCTGTGACCCACACTCAATGAACAGCCTGGCATCAGTTCAGAGTTTTTGAGCGAGCCTTGCCC
>NW_019434039.1:0-2534 GCF_002814215.2 Seriola lalandi dorsalis
GTAGCCACATGGGTCACGCTGAAGCAGCAAACAGTAAATGCTTGGTTATCTGCCGTGCTTTTGGCCGATGTGACCTCTGATGAATCCTTTGTGCTTCACAAGTCGTCCTGATGATGGTTCTGTTCTGCTGTATTTGACAGGACGTCCTGTGGGCTGTCCTGTTAGAGCAAATGATTCAAACAGCGTAATCAAGCAGACATTTTCATCGGGCCTTGTTACAGAAAAAAAATGGTCATGCACTGATTTAAGATGGGAGGTGGGTAAACTTGCCTTTTCTCCCCTGTTCTTTCCCTGAGAGCTGGACGATGAAGGCCTTGACGTTGAAGTTGTGTGCTTCAGCTCAGGTTCCTTTTGAAATGAAAGTCACATTGGTGACTAATTTTTATGTATCCGTATACGACTGAATGTAAGCTGTTACATATTGCTTTAAGCAGTTGGGTTAGGGTTAGTTGTGTGTACCAGTATTTCAGCAGCAGATTTCTCAGCCCTGGCAGAGTCTTTTGTCTGTTCCACACCATTTTGTTCAGATGACTGAGCCTTTTATAGAACAAAAACATGATATTCTGAACCCATTTACACATAAAAAGTCATCTGAACCTTTTCAGTTGGACACTTGTATTCTGATTATCTAAATGTAACCACCCACTCGCACATACTTTACCTGTTTTCCATTGTATTTGTGTGGGTGCTCTCTCTCATTGTGCTGCTCGATCTTTATAATTTGTGCATCTCTCTTGAGAAAAACAGAACAAGGTTTCATGTGTTTGTTTTTTTCCCACACGCTGAAGACAGTGTCATCAGTGTTTATGACAGTGACAAAATCATTTTACTTTACATGGAAATGAAGGAATTATAACGCAGAGAACTTGCAATGACTTTTGGACTGGTTTGGTTTGATTGCGCTCTTTACTTTTCCATTTTCAGATGAAAGTATGTCACATATTCATCACTCACATTGTGTAGATTTTAATCTAGCAAGGCCACACTAATGCATAAATACATGAAATATTATTCCACCCAGACTATCATGGATCCACCACCTTCTGGAATTGATCATTTTCTAAATTATACCCTCAGTGAATGAATACGAAAAAATGACTTGAGTCACGTCTACCTGCTTTGTGCTGTGCGGAGGATCGTTTGTGTTGTTGAGTTCCTCATCCTCCACCACCTCTGCCACTCTCTTGGAGGAATTGAGAGACAGATTTAGATTTAGTGCTTTAAGCATATACTTACATGTAATAAACTTATCTCCTTGACTGATATTTTAACATTTAATAGCAGCATTGTACCACACAGGTATAAGACTTAATGAACACAGAGATGACTGGTACATTAACCTGGTCAACAGGAAGCTCTGTAGCTGTGTTCTCATCCTCCTTCACCTCCTCGGCTCCTCGTACCTCGTCTCTCCTCCTCCGTGCTGCTCTTTTAAATACGCTAGGCTGGACTGTGATAAACAGACATCGAAAAACTGCTGCTGCTTTACTCGTTAACAAAAAAATATATATTCATGCTCCTTTTGAATGTGAAGACATTCGATTTTAAATGAGATAAAATTAGATTCGATAGGGAGCTCCTGACCAGATCCATTACTGAGTGGCAGTCTTGTCTGTCCTCTGTTTTTGTGGATCTTGACCGGCCTGGCAAAGAACGCAGACGTCTCCTCTGCTCCCTGTCTCCTGCTCCTCTGCTGCGTGGCTTGTGGAGGTGCAGCCTCATCTCCTGTTGACTTCACCCTCCGACCATCAGACTGAAATTCACAGGATGCAACTGAATATTACACATAGAAAAAGAAAAAAAAGCTCCCTGCAGTGTTTGTCTCACTAGTGTATTAAATGTGTTAGGCAGTGTACACCAAACAAATTAACAGTCCTGATATAGCTTCTGTAGTGTGAAAACTAGACAGAGGAGGATTGTTTTTTTACCTCTGGGGAGTCGAGGAGAGCTGAGTCACTGTACTGGTCTTCTGGACCGCTTCCTGCTTTCCCGTTCTGAGAGGAAACACACAAATTAACTGTAGGTTTTAGTATGACAATTAAAATAAGGTGAGTGAATGGCAGTATTAACTGAAGGTACCTCAGTTCTCCTCAACAGCCTTCTCTTTCCTGGGTAATATCTGCAAAATGAAGACAAAGCACTGTGATGTGAAGAAAGCAAGAGATAAAAATGCACAGTATCTTTGTTGGTGTGCACAGATGCACACCAACATGTGTCTTTACACACACTCACAGAGGACCTTGCATAACAATACCTCTCCGTAGCTTTTGAAACCAACAGCTCCACATATGGAAGTTTCTTGAACCTCTCGGTTCCCACGGCAACATAGCAGTGGCCAGTCTCCAGCTCCCCAGCTGAGGACACAGTTGCTCCTTCCAAAGAGCACAACCTGGTGAAGCAAAGGCGTTAGAGAGGTATTCAGTGGATTTCTCTCCCACTCTTTATTTGTAATTCCACAGAGTATATATATATATATATATATATATGTGTGTGTGTGTGTTTGTGTCTGCCTGTCTGTCGGTGTCACTGACCTG
>NW_019434040.1:0-1656 GCF_002814215.2 Seriola lalandi dorsalis
TTCTATGACTGTATAATAGTGTAGAGGCTATGTTATTGTGAAAAACTGCTCTGACATGTGATCAGCTGACTGGCCTGTACTTCTGTGGTTTGCAGATGAAATAATTTGGCCTGAAGGAGACGATGCTTTACCTGCTGACGCCCAAGACGTGATCACCCGCCTGCTGAGACAGAGTCCCCTAGACCGACTGGGAACTGGTACTGCTGAGTTTACTACAGATCAACTTCTATTAAACTTTATAAAGAGAACAATTGAAAATGACACAAGTTGAATAAAAATGAGAAGTAACGATATTTGATGAAGTAAAGTGGAGACAAATGGTAAACATCTATCAGAAGACATTTTTAAAAATCCACTTCACTGAACTTGATCCAGTGTTTAACTGGCCGTGAAAACTGTGTGGTTGTAGGCGGAGCCTCAGAGGTCAAACAGCACCCTTTCTTCCTGGGTTTGGACTGGAATGGACTCCTGCGGCAGAAAGCTGAATTCATCCCTCAGCTGGACGCAGAGGATGACACCAGCTACTTCGACAGTAGGTCACAGTTGAGAGTATATACAATGTCACATCCTGACTTCAGGCCCAAAGAGCAGCTTTTCCCTGGCATTCACAACACATACAGCACAAATCAAAGCGCGGCAGTTCTGGTGGCTGTTAAAAACAGGACCTCTCACGATATAAGACATCTGCTGTTTGATATTATTGATGTACAATGACTGACAAAGAAAACCACTACAGACTGGGTTCTCCGTAGTTCTTTCAAAATAGAAACCTTTTTGTGTGAATTTCTATGAAAATTGGAGTGTCATTTTCTGTTTCTGTCTTCAGCTCGATCAGAACGCTATCATCATATGGCGTCTGACGAGGATGAGGAAACCAATGATGAAGAGTCTTCCTTGGAAATCAGACAGTTTGCTTCCTGGTCGCATCGCTTCAGCAAGGTAAAGACTGCACCTGTTGGAAGACAAGAACTTTGGAGGTTGAAAAAGTCCAAATGGGTACAAAAGAAGCTTCAGCATTAATTCTATGGATATTTACAATGTTTATTTAAATATTCCAATATTCATATTTAAAAGAAATATGCTATGACAGACTTGGGTAAAATGTGACAATTATCAGGCCACCCCTCTGTGTTATGCATCATTTATAAGTGTTAGTCATCAAAAGGGCTCAGTGTGTGGAAAAAATCCATGTAAAATTAATCAGTGTAGAAGATGAAATCATCAAGTGAAATCAAATGACTTGTGATAACAAATTAGAATGAAGGACAAGCATGAAATAATGCATGATCTCTATTTCACAATCTCAGGTTTACAGCAGCACAGAACATCTGGCGACACCTTCCAACCTGAGTTTCTCCTCCGACCGCAGCCACAGTGAGGACAAAGAAGACCGCGGGGACATGGGAGGACTTAGTCTCTCCCCAAGCCCAGCAGAGGGCAGTGTGGAGCGCAGACACGCTGGACGCATGGCCAGGTTGGCACAAGTATATATATGTCATACTGTGTGTCATAACCGCCTCTTATTCCTCTTTTCTTCTTTTCTTTAGTTCTTCTAGTTCACGTTAAAGTTTTTTGTTGATTTCTTTTTTTTTTTTCTTACTCAGCACTTTGTTGCTAGGTTACCTGTGAAATGCTGCCAAAAGAAATTATTGGATC
>NW_019434041.1:0-2747 GCF_002814215.2 Seriola lalandi dorsalis
TAACTTCACTGAGATTTACTTTCACTTTGAGTCGTGGTTTTTGTCAAACTCACCTTCAGTGTGGAGTTTCAGCAGGTTGAAGCAGCAGTGTTGTAGTTTCCCACGTCTCTCTCCTGTAGCTGGACTCACTCAGAGGAAGTTGTTGGTTTGGTCTGAAGGTGAATCTGATCGTCTGTTTTTCAGTCTGTGCGTATACCTATCTTAACAAAAGCTACAGATATGTTTCAGTGAGTATCTTACAGTCTCTCATGCACAGTATCCATGGTGTTAATACAGACAAGAGACTTTTGTTTGGCAGAGCCCTGCCACAGGAAACACAAGTGCAAGTCTGACTGTTACACTATATATTTATATTATTGAATTATTCTTACTGACATATTAATGTATAAGTAGCATTTTACTGTTGTAGTTGGTGCTGGTTTTCTACAGCAGTGCATCCGAATTTATCAGCTCATCACTTTTGTTTGTAAAATGTTCATCAGTGAAGAAAATAATAAGTAAAGCTGTCGCATAAATGTTGACCAGACTGGAAACATTCAAGTAAAGTACAATACATTTAATTTATTCTTCAGTACAAGACTTCAGTAAATGTACATAGTTACAATATGTTACTTTCAAATTAAAGGTCCCATATTTTACACCTTTCCAGTGTTTTATTTGAAGTGTTGATCCATAAGAAGATATATTTGTGGTTTTAAGAACCAAAACCCACCTCAGTGTAGTTTTACATCTCCTCTCTCCTGCTTCTTGGTGGAGCCCTAGTAAAAACAGGTTGCTTAGCCAATCAGAAGAGAGGAGGCTCTGAGCGTCTCTTCTGATTGGGTTTGGGGCATGGTTGAGTGTGGTGACTGCTTTGTTGTGACATCACAAAGTTCCAGAAGTCCTGACGGCTCATTTTGAGGCTCCGTTTCTGAATACAGGCTGTGTGCATTTCTCTGTGGACTGAGGCTTTGATACTTTCACAGTATTAATATAGAACCTATACCTGCTTTATAATCAAAAAAGACATGGAAATCTCACTTAATACAATATGGGACCTTTAAAGTTGTGTGGTGGTCCACTCAAGCTACAGTATACCCGCCTACCAAGACACCACTGGTTCAAATGTAGCTTGAAAAACGCTTGAACGTAGGTGAGAGTGTCACATATAACGTAATACAATCATAAGAATATTCTGAAATGATACATAACCTATTACTCCATCTTCTCCCAGATTACTTGCTTTATTGCTCATTATTGCTCAAACTGTACCCAGATATATTAGAATAGATAACTTGTGCTTAAAGTATAAGTTATATATTATAAATTATTTTTAAGTTCCCAGACTGTTAACCCTTTATTCCCCGACTTTAGATTTTGTTCCCTTCTATCTATATTTATGTGTTAGTACATACTTTACTAGGATACAAGAAATGATGCTGTGCATTTTGAGCCATAATGTAAAACATTAACAAAATTAGCAACAATGTAAATTTGCATAGCATTGATAAAAAGAGAAAAGGCCAAATGAACCAAACATAAAGACCTGAAGCTAAGTAAATCATTTTACATGTTAAAAGGTTGACGGTAGAAATAAAGTGCAAATTGTCAAACTGAATAGCAACAGGAAGAAAACATAGTTTTTTTTTGTGGAAACATTAACAACTAAAACAAAAATAAAGGCATATGACAGCATGAGGGGACAGATACAGTTTAAGCAGTTTAATTCACTGACTTTTCCCTTCAAGATAAAACTATTAGATATAAGCATCCTCTTTATCTCCTCTGTTCCAACCTGACAAACAGATTGTTTGTCTTTGTATATAGGCTTCTTCATCGATCAGCTATAAACTAAGGAAATAGGCGATCCATACATTCGCCCAATATCATCCCGTATCAGCCCCAGAACCTCTGCGACGAAGAGAAGAGTAGCGTAGAAGTGTAGAAAGGTTATTCATGTGTCAATGGGTAGTCTGTTCCGTTGTCACAGAGACCTTCACTGGTAAGATTTTAAATGGGTGTTTATCCCAAGGTTCAATGTATGGAACCAGCTTTCAGTGAAAGTGAGTGTGGATGTCTGAATGTGTGAGTTAGTATCAGGATCAGAGAACGACAAGTTTCCTCCATTTCAGTCCAGATCCACTCCGATCCTCCGGAGTATCATTTGCTACCGGGGAGCATTGCTTCAAGCTGTAACATTGCTAAGTATTTCGCTTCATCATGACTTGTTTCCGAGAATCCAGACTGTATGTATCTCTTCTTCTGGTCAGACTTTGCTAACACACCCTGTTTGTATGCATGGGCTCTAACTTCAACATCCCACCCTTGAGTCCCTGAGTTAAAACCCTCATTGTAAAAGACAACGTGGGATTTGTGAAACCTCTCTGGATTGTCTACAAGCTTCTGTCTCACACTGGTCAGATCCTCAGACTGGATGAATTCTGGGTGAGCAGTGTTTGGATCCAGAACCACAGGACTGTAGGAGACCATCTTCTTCATCTTCTTCTTGATGTTGAAGGTCAGGTTACCCAGATGTTTGGCCTGGTTTATCAGAGCTCCTGGGAGAAGCTGTGGAACATCCAGCAGGAGGCGCTGCTGGACTCTTTCCACTGTAACCTTGTAGTTGTGCAGGAATGAGACGTCTTCAGCTCTCAGCTCGTCCTCTGTGGCTCTGACTGTGTGTGACAGAGCTGCTATCTCTCTGCTCAGAGCCTCCATCTTCTCCTTCATCATCCGACTCTTCTGCTCCTCTTCCTCCCTCAGAGCAG
>NW_019434043.1:0-2885 GCF_002814215.2 Seriola lalandi dorsalis
TCGAGCTTTGAAATAGATGGAGGAAGCCCTGTTAGCCTTATAATTACGGTGGCAATACAAGTGGCAATGTCACAAGGTCAGGGAAAAACACTAATAGGCCTCTGCTTCCTTAAAAAATACGATCTTTCAGGGACATTAATATTTCAGAGAAAGTTTAAGAGAATTAGCCAGAGAGAGACACATTTCTGTGAGCAAAAACACATTCCTCCGCTTGTAATGATACAAATCATTAACATTCACCTAGAAAAAAAGGCCCATAACACAGATAAAAACAGACTAATGAACTGGACAGCTTTAATATTTAGTGGAATTCATACTGGAAAGAAACAAAATATAACAGGAATGACACGAATCAAAGGCTTTGACATCTTCACTTTTTGCATTTATTTTAACATTCCCATCAGCCTCAGCTGTACGTTGCTACAAGGGAATGTTAGCATGTTAATATGCTAAGATGGTGAACATGGTTAACATTTTACCTGCTTCACATCAGCATATAGCGTTGTCATTGTGAGCATGTCCGCATGCTGATGGTCACATATATGGTGTGGCGTGCTCACGTTTCATCTAATGTGCCCGAAACATTTTCAGTTCCTACCAATGGTTAATTTCATGACCTGTGCAAAACTAATTTATCATACATGCCTATATGCATGCTAGCGCTTTGAGCAAATACTCTGAATTCTATTATATAATCGAGATATATAAAAAGACATTCAATTGTGAATATGAATATTCGAGGCTGTTTGCCTCACGAGTTCTCGTGTGGGCCTGGATTCACACAACGTCACTTTCACAGATTGAAAATTAAATATAGGTCAAGCTGCCATAATGATGGCTGAGTTCACAACCCAACTTGGAAACAGAGAGCGAGTTGCACTCCGAGCAATCTACTCGGTAGACTAAATTGTGGAACCTCGAGATAAAGTTGCACACAAGCTATGTAAGCTACAGTTAGCCTAGCCTACCATTGCAGCACTAGAAACCCGAGGGCACGGCTCGAAAATATGCAAACAAATGAGCATCTACACAATAGTTAGTCTCTCGTTGTATCAGTTTCCCTTCTTATGGACATTACACTCAAAAATAAGATGAATAGTTTACAGCGATGTGTTTTTTAGAGGGATTAATCAAACGTAATTTTTGGTAAATTTTGACAGAGCCGCATGCCAACTGCACGAGTGAAGTGAAAAGCAAAATGGTTGCTTGTTTTAAGGGGAGACATGGTGCTTGGGCATCTGTTACTAACCACAAGTCAAGTCAGTCAATCACATCAAATTTTGGGTGAGGCACCACCGTTATGCAGATGTGTAAAGTATGAACGCCATAAGATTCAATCTGCTTTTAATTTTCCTTTCCCTTCACCACCTTTGTTTACATGTTTCTATGGTGAGAATGAAGTAAGAATTATGAAGACAATGAATTGTAAGAGACATTTTCAACAAGTAAATCATCAAATGTCACAATATGTAATTCGTGTATTTGGTCACTAATTCTGCTTCACCCTAAACTCGCCTACAGATCACACAAAAACTGTCGAATGTTCGATACCACAATAGATTTTTATGCAGTAGCTGCCTGCCCATCATTTCCAACACAATCCCATGGAGAGGCAAAATCTGCATTGAGGCCTGGTAACTTGAATATTTATTTAGTATAGAAATGACTGGTATCCATAGCAACAAGGGTTCCCCTGAAAAGTAGCTGGCAGTGAACATGGAAAAGGTCCTGAACGAGCCATCTATGCTTGTTTATATCTATTATACCTTTCACTGTGTGATTCTTAGAGTAGCTTTAATTTGCTGCTTTTGACATAACTTTCATTGTCTGCTTTACGCTCTGCCCACAAACACAGAATAACACAGGACCCTGAGATACCTGAGCTCCACTTGGGGCTGCTACTTTTGCTCACCTGGATTGAGAAATTCACCTTTTTCTGAGAGACAACCACGATCTCAGAGTTACATGTGCTTCATCCCTCCAGACCACAGTAAACTCAGCTGAAATCTTCTCAACTGCACATCAGGAGTCAAGGTCTAATAAAGCCACAAGGATCACACCATTTTCAAATAGCTGAGATGCCACAGCCCCAAGTCATATCCTTGTTCCAGTCATGATGCCAAGAATAAAACACAGCTCTGTCTCCGAGCAAACAAAAACGGACAAATGGCTCACAAAAGCAACTCCTGAACCCCGTACTAACAAAGCAAAGGTGCTGAACATGGTCATAAGCTTTTTTCCAGATTTACAACTCATGCAGACCAATGTAGACTTGGAAAATGCTAATGACCTCTTGGTTTCTCCCGAACCAGAGGTTTCATAACCAGGCGGTGTCTCGTTTCAAGCACCCTGATCTCCACCCATCTTGTGGAAATATATTTTTGAATCTCCACCTATTCCCGTGGATCCTTTTGAGACTGTTTTAATGCACCATTTCACACAAAATCCACAAATGCAGGGAGCATGTGACTTGTAAAATGTCATGTGACTAGTGTCTCGTAAAACACAACCCACAAATAAATGCAGAAGATCTGCATCCGTATCTGTACTTCTAATTTACAACTCGAATATCATCCTTTGTAAGTCGACTTGGAATTTTAATGGAAAATGCATTTATGTATTAACATCAACAGGAAAGCACTTGGTCCTCCAGCATTTGTGAA
Source organism: Seriola lalandi dorsalis (assembly GCF_002814215.2). Classification (NCBI taxonomy): domain Eukaryota; kingdom Metazoa; phylum Chordata; class Actinopteri; order Carangiformes; family Carangidae; genus Seriola; species Seriola lalandi. Next base: position 2,664 of record NW_019434043.1, read on the forward strand.
TTTTGTGCGACACAAAGCAGTCTCAAAAGGATCCACACAAATAGGATGAGATTCACAAATATATTTCAGTGGAAAACCTGAGTCATAGATACAGATATAGATTTACAAATACAAATCATTCCGCATGTATTTGCGTTTTACGAGTTACGTAACTTGACAATTGCTTAATAATAGTTTTGAGACTGTAGGAGGAGGATCACTATGTATAATCTTATGCATTAA
>NW_019434044.1:0-3038 GCF_002814215.2 Seriola lalandi dorsalis
GAGCTCCTTTGTGCATGTATATAATTTTCTTTTTATTTCAGCAAAGTTTCTCTAACTAAGCATACATTAAGTTGAATGCAAACATATTTCAAAAACTACCACCTATTGCTATGTTACCAATTCAGGAATGACATACCTTGCTATCTTCCCAGTACTGTGCCAGACACTGGTCTCCAGGTTTCCAAGAGTGTTCCACAATATGACTTTTCTCTTGACCTCGTGGACCTTGACCTCTGCCTTGTCCTGACCTTCTTTTAGGTCCTGAGTTGTTAGAAGTGGTTTTCTTTGGGGGCGGCTCCCTGTTGGGGGGACAAGTTGAGTTTGATGGCTTGATTGGCCCAGTTCTTTTGTGCTCCATATCTCCATTTTGGAAATGAGAAGGATCCCCTGTCATCACTCGAGATTCGCGTGATCCCCCCACTTCTTGGGACGGCCCTGAGCTTCCTCCCCTCAAGTTAAAGTTTGGAGGCCCGCTATCCCTTTGTCGGTCAAAGTGTTCCGAGTTTGGCCGGTCATTCTTCCCCTTCCTCCTGCTGTTGGGTTCTTCAGTTCTCTCTGTACGCCTATTATTTCCTCTTCCATCCACCTCACTGCCTGCAGAATTAGTCAGTTTAGATGTGGGTACATTGTCTTTTACCCCTCTCCTGTGAGACAGTCCGGCCATGTTCCCACCACCACCATCTCCGTTTCTGGATCGCTGGTGGTGAGAGCCACTAAACTCCATCTGCTGCTGAGGTTCTTTTGAACGTGTGAAAGTAGTTGGGAAGGAAGGAGGAAAAATCTGCTCATCTCGTGTCTCTCTCCTGTCATTCTGCGATCTGTCTGATGTGCCTCGTGACCATCGCTCCTGGCCCTTCCACTGCTGGGCTTGAGCTGATGTATGGGAGGTTGTACAGTTAGAGAGAGGCTCCTGGCCAGGTTTCGGAAAATCAGTGTCCCTATGGAAGCGAGGGGGTTTGTCATTCCTTTGTTGCCTGTGGTCATAATGCGAGGAGAACTTGGACTGAGATGTGTCTTTGGAGTAATAGTCTGAGTTGGAGAAATTAGCTTTACTCTCATGATGTCTCTGAGGTGCCTGGCTCTTTGACTCTGAGAAAACACACCAAAACAGGGAATTGTAATAAAACATTATGGCAAAACAATATTAGAATAAATAATATTGAAAAGACCATATTACTATATACCACACACCCATATTCAATGATGATTAAAGATCACTAAAAAGATCAACAAAAACATGAAGGGAGCAGTAGTAAATAAAAGATGAGAATATCGTCAATGGAATCACCAAACCATATGAACTTTGGTCAAACACAACCAAATATTTAAATATACAGTATATAAAAATGTGTTCATGCCCACTTTCAATTACAGCCCAGTGCTGCATTGGTCTTCTACACTAGCGCTGATTTCAGAGACAGAGAATAATTCCCCTCAGCTCACTATAGCCAGATAGACAGATGTCTGTCCATGTTAACATACTGTTGAGAACTGGCTTGAAAAAGTACACCAACATCACCCATATTTAATATCATGAAATGTGCCTCTTCCTGAAACACGTCAAGTAGAAACTTAAAGCTTGATGGTTGTAGGCCAGACAGAGGTACCAAGGCAGTTTAGAATGAAATCCAGACCAGTTCACTCACCATCAATGGAGAAAACTCCCATCTTGGATTCCAGAAAGTCAAACAGAGTGCTTGGTCCAGATGGCCTTCCCCCTCCTCCCTCCTCCTCGTCTTCATTTCTGGATCGGCCTCTCCCCTTTCCTCTGGCTGAGAAGAGTCCAAAAATAAACTTATATAGACCCGGTAACAAACAGTTTGATCAATGAAACAGGATGTTTGTACACTGTGATTATCCATATCGAAGGTGTCTGTGACAAAGATGCCTGTGTCCATAGGTTTGTTTGCATGTGTATTAATTTTAAACCTGAACACCACTGATACTGATTAATTACTTTTGCTCAGTGTGAAGAGTAATATAGCAACACATATACACTTAAAGATTACATGAATGGCTCACTCTGAGGATCCATGTCTACAGCAACAATAAAAGCTTTGAAAACAGTCCTTCCTCACAGTTTTTGTACCGCATGATAAAAAACAAATCTTGTCAGTTGTTAGGTTCAGTAAGGTGCTGCTGCAGGTTGATTGTCAGCACTGAAACAAATACAAAACAATGACTGCTGGTAAAGTAGAATATCCATCTGAAACCTTATAGTGGGCTTGGGAAAACAATTGCGGTAAATGGACTAAAACAAGCAAAACCGCCACTGTGTAACTTTAACTGGGCTGTAGGTGATTTTCACTGCATTAAGAGGACCTCCATATCGCTCCCCAAAACCTCACTGTTACTTGGTAGAAACCTTTTCAGGCTATGGGCAATTTTTCAAGCAAAGCACACAGTGGGCAGGTGTGTATGTATCTATCTATGTATGTATGTACATACGTACCTCTGGGTTGGGGCTTGTTTTCAGCTACCACAGGGCCAGGTCTGCTACCAGAAGATCCAGTCAGTAGGCTGTTTAGTGCCACCTCAAGGTTGTTGTTATTATCCATCAGAGCCTGTCGAGCAGCCTCTCTGTTAAAGCCCATCTCCATGATGTCTCTCAGAGCACGTTCATCCACCTACACACAGAACGTAATGTAATATTAGACACAGGAGCAAGATTGAATTGAACAGAGGAAGATGGATTGAGTGGATAGCGGAGAAAAACAAACCATGGCAAAATAATATTTGAATAAATATTTTAATAATCTTTAGTGGCCCAGACACGGGTGTCACTGTGTAAGTTTTGTTTTAGGTTGGAATAATATGCATTCAAGTTTCACACCATCATTAATGCATTCCAAAGCCAAACACTATAGCATCCTCTTCCATCCTATTTATGTATTTAGCCCAAAGCTGGCTGAGTTTAGCCACCAAACTGGAAGGTCACTACACAAAGCTAGACAAATGGACTGCCACTTGATTAGAAAACCTGACCAGAGCTCCAGTTGGTTTAGATTTCCACAATATCATAATCAATGTCTCACCCA
>NW_019434045.1:0-1998 GCF_002814215.2 Seriola lalandi dorsalis
GACCCCTCTGCCATTGTAAATCACTGATCGTAATCCATGCCTGGCCTCGGTGGGATAAAAGAGGGAAATATGGATATTACCGGTGGCTTTGGAGCTGGCGTAGCTTGGTGAAAAATGATGTTCTGTGAAACAGCATTATAAGAACCTGTTCTGTCTGTGGTGAAATCTAATTGTTGCAAAATACTTTCCAATATTTTGCACTTATTCTTATGCACCATCAATCAGTCATATTTGACATATACAGTAGACGTTTAGCTGCATATGCAAAATTAATTAGATTTCAGTTTCTGGGAACCTGTAATGCAGCAAAAAACCAGAGAGGAATTAGATCCTGCGGTGGCATTTAGCTAGCTCATCTTTGGATATACGCATGGAAGAAAATGATTAATTGGTTGCAGTGAGTCTACTCGATTCCGGCAAGTGATGTCAGAGTCTGATTATGTTGGATGGACGCTCTGAAAGCTTGCCTTCTCTTACTGTTTACAGACAGACACTAAGTCATCCATGCTACTCCTCGCATGCCAGTTGTATAAGCACAGAGCGCCTTAGGTTTGGTGAGTGATGGCGGTAAATGCTCGCTGCTGTGCTGTGACTTTTCTGCAGCTAAATGCACACCTTTGACTAATGAGCTGACAGACCACACGCCACTCAACTGTAACAACTGTACCTAGGAATGTTAAAGGTCCTCTGAAAGAGGCATGAGAGAGTGTTTGGTTTGTGAAAAGAACTGAGGCCCATCACACTGGAGTTCCTGATGACCACACAAGTGGATAATGACTTTTGGAAAGCTTTTGTAAATGGTTCGACACAGTACTTGTCTATGACTTGATTTTCAAGAAAAAGTCCACCTTAAGACAACACTGAGGCAGTATTCTTTGGAGAAAGCGAAAATTACAGAAAAGCTTATAATAGTAGAGTTGAGAAAAGTCAAAAAGAGTGAAAACTTGCAGCAGCTGTGTTGTCAGATTATTTAAGAACACCTTGTGGCTATAGTCATAGAACAAAGGGTGATTATCTGCATATAAAGATTTTATGGCTAATGTGTTAACAAACAGTTGCTTACTTACACAAACGCATAGCAATATTAGCATTCATTTGGACTCATGTTTCTGAGCACCCAACAAATCTAAATCCAACATTCACTCTCCTTTTAAGCTCTGTTTTGGTCTGTACAAACTCCCATCAAAGATATCTGGCTCTTTAACCACAAAATGATCCACTACGTTCACCAGCTAGTTGCTTACTTTCACTAGCTAACATTACCAACACTAGGTTATAACAACCATATCAGCAGAGCAAATATCTACCAAAATGTCAGAGTATTGCTTAAAAGCATGTTAAATTATTTTGAGTATACTGAAATATGTTCAGATGTAAATACCTCAAAGTTCACATGAACAAGTTGAGCAGCTCTTTCAGTGTCTTGCTTCTTATTTAATCTGGCACAAAGTAAACATTTAGTTACACACAGCTGGGGACATGTTTACTGGTGCAAGTTATCATTTTCGAGCTCTATGTGCAGAATTTCAGAGTTCTTTGGAAGATGTCTGGCTCTGTTACACATACAAGATTTCACTGGAAATATCATCGTGTTGTTTTCTTGCTCTATTTTTAGGGAGAATCACCTCAGAATTGTGAATGGTTCAGTTAATGTGAACTTCCCGAAACTTCAACACTCCAACTCTATGGAAACTGGTTTTATGGCACTCTGGTGATTTTGGTGCGAACAGATCCCAGGCAAACCCTCCATACAGAGCACCATCAGAGCCCGTCTCTCCCACAATTCCTCAGTAGGAAATAGTAGCTTTATAAAGAAAATACCTCACTGATGGCATTGTGTGTTGAGTTAGACAGAACAAACTAAAAGCTAACAACATTATTTCATCCTCCCACACATACACTTCCAATTCAGTTTGCTATGCGACCCTGCTTTTCTTGGCCTTCTCTCCTTAAAATTCCACCGATTCTAAGACGTGTGCTCTCACCGTGTCGACTCTG
>NW_019434046.1:0-2024 GCF_002814215.2 Seriola lalandi dorsalis
AAAGTGGACGCTCTGGTCATTACGATGTCAGTAACAGATGGTGATGAGCCACTCTCCCCAGCCTGGAACGCGAAGTTCAAGATTATTGATGGTGATTCTGGAGGATTCTTCAACGTGACGACAGGAAGTAACAAACAGGAAGGAATCATCACAACTGTCAAGGTAGGAAGCAAAGCACAAACTCTCAAACAAGCCACAATATTAAAGTTGAGTGATACACTCACTGAGCACTTTATTAGTAACACCACACTAATCCTGGGTAGTTCCTCCTCTCAGCAAAGCAGCCTGTTCTTCATATCATGGATCTACCAGATGTTAAAACTTTTCCTGAGATTCTGCTTCATGTTGACATGATGCATCACATCATGTCTGCAGATTTGTCAGCTGCACATTCATGCTGCCAACCTCCAGGGCTGAAAAATGAAGCCAACAGTGTAGTGCTAAAAGCTGCAGTTCCTATAATGGCCACTAGAGTCTGGCTCCAACAGTGAGTCAATCCCCATAGACTCCCATTTCAAAATGTCCAACTTTACAGCAGAAATAAACATGTTTACAGCCTGGTGCAAAAACAGTTTTGGTCTTTAGAGCTAATTTCCTCCTTCATGACAACTGTTTATACAACTCACCCGTTTACATTTTATTAAGGTTTGAAGTTATGAATAATTGTGGGTGTGGCCTCTTTGAGTGACAGGTGGGTGAACATATGCAGTTAGGGGAGGAGTCAGACACTGCCAAGATGGCCACGGTGGAACAGCTCACTTGAAGTCTGTCCGTTCTCCTCTGACTTCTCATCAACAAGGTGTTTCCTCTGCAGAGCTGCTGCTCACTGAATGCTTTTGTTCGTACTCAAACCAGCTGTCTGACTCAAACAATCATGTTATCCTCCAAGTAACTGAGATCACAGTTTTCCTCATTCTGGACCTGCAGGATTTTAGACACTGAACTGCTGACACATGATTGGCTGATTGGATAATTGCATGAAAAAGGAAGTGTACAGGTGTTCCTAATAAAGTGCTCGGTGATATTTTATTTCATAGATGACACTTCTGTGATACTAATTAGTGTTTAAGTGACTTCATCTTAAAAGTTCAGAATGAATTAGGGTTTTAGTTGTGCAGCAGAATAATCTGATAAATTAATGAATGTCGTCCTTCTTCCATCCAACCAGGGTCTTGACTTTGAGAAGGCCAAAGTGCACACTCTGTTGGTTGTAGTGGAGAATGACATTCCTTTCGCTACTCCACTGCCCACTTCCACCGCCACGGTGGTGGTGAATGTGCAGGATGTCAATGAAGCTCCAGTCTTTGATCCAAAACAGAAGATTGTGTCCAAACGGGAGGACCTCGCCATTGACAGTGATGTGGTGCAGTACACCGCTTCAGATCCTGATACTGAACGCAAACAGAAAGTCATGTAAGGTCAAACTCTGAGAAGAATACCCTTTCAATACCACACTGAAAAACGCCCTTTAAACAGTGCAGGGGTTTTGTTTTTGTTCATGTTCATGTACTCGTGAAATGGGAAGTCTAATTCGAAGAACACCTTTTTAAACAAGTTTTAAAACCTTTTTAGAGGCTAAAACACAATACAGTGGTTTATAATCATAACTGTTGTAACTTGTTTTGTAGTAACAGTCACAAGGTAAACAGCAGAAATACAGGTTACCTTAGGTCAAATGTCTGCACGCTATGCCTCATGATGATGGTCCTATAGTTCCTGTTCAGACCTTTCCAGTCAGTAGCTGCTGGTATCCAGCAACTTGTTAATGGGGGATTTACCTCAGGTGATGATAAAACAAAGGTCATAGTTAAGTTCCTCATGTTACCTGTTTTTCAGGATTTCCTGAACTATGACTTCCTGATAAATAACTGAGCATTCAGCCAAACAAAAGTAAAATGATATGTTTTCATCTTAAATTGCCGCCATGTCCAAAATACAAAGAACATGTTCATTATATAATAAACATAAACTGATTACACAGTATCTGATGATGGACATGAAGAAGCATGTATTTTGTAATAAGC
>NW_019434047.1:0-1767 GCF_002814215.2 Seriola lalandi dorsalis
ACTTGACAAAATCGTAGTCACCAAAGTAATTGCTGAGATCTAAGAGCACAGCAGCATTGCTTTCACAAAGTCTGAGGTCACAAGACACAATGCTATAGTTATGAATAACACGGATGGACAAGATCATGGGTCAAAACAAAGCAAAACCCACCCAAAAAAAGTTTTAAGGGGAGTTCTGAAGGATTTAAGGGACTTTAAAACCCTTAGTGCCTGATTATAGCAACATGTTTCAAAAGCCGTAGCTACTCTGTTTTCAAGTCACAACTCAGTAAACTCACAGAACACACAGACATGATCCAGATGTTTTAAGATTCTGTGCACCTTACACTTTAAAAGATATCATCATCTGGATTGACCATGATAAGAAACCAACGCTCTCTTGCCCCCAGAAGAGAATCGTCACATTTTTATGTTTTCTTCAATTTCAAAGTAATCCAGTTATATGTGTCTCTACATCCATGGGTCCATTGCAAACACGAGCTGCGAATAGCTAATTCAATATTAGCGATTAGGTGCAGGTTGGTCACAGGAACAACTAAAGTGAAAATCAAAGTAGCCACAGGCGAAACGCATTGTTCGCTCTCAATGAAAGTCATAGTGAAGTCAGCTAATTCAGCATATTTTTTAATGGTACCAATTTGCCAAAATATACAATGAATTATAATAATTCATAAACAATTCAACAAGGAAGACAAGGACAGGTAAAACTTTCAGGGTTTACTAGGTAGAAAAAACACTTAATGAAAATCGAGGATAAAAAACAATCACAGTTTTCACATTTCTCATGAATCATGACCCTGAACCTGTGACCCTTGCTCCCTCCTCCGAATGCATGCAGATTGCTGTTAATCAGAAAAATGTCTCTCTAAACATAATATTTCTTTGCATTCCTTATTCAATACAGTGACAAATTAAACATGCCTGCACCCAAGGTAAAAAGTTGGACCACAGATGTCACATTGTTTTTCACATACTTTTGGAAAATGTTTTGCCTTGGGGGTAAATACCAATTTGAAACCCATTCAGAAAAGATAGGAAAAATAAGAGTCCAGTGATAAAAATTGAAGCTGAAAAAACAAAATGACGTGAAAAACATCATTCTCAGATTATCCTGAAGGTGCTTATTTGAACAAATATCCTCAGTTTGGACTCACACACTGTAGTTTAACACCTTATTCCTCTCACTCTTCCTGGGTGTCCGGGTCTGTTTTAACAGGACGGTAGGTGGACCTTAAATACTGAAAATGTGTGGATGGAGACCCAGTGAGTCTGTCTCCATCATGTTCTCTTTGATATTCCCACATCACAGAGTCCCACAGCTCACACCCCAGCAGGTGGATTCATTAATGTTGCAACACCAGTATTATTCTGTTTGAATAACAATGAAGAGTGGGACAGGGAGACGGAGAGAAGCATAGATGAAGAAGACTATAAAGAGATTAATAGTAAAGAGTGTCAGTGTCTCTAGTGTCCAGGTAGGTTGTTTTTTTTTTTGTGTGTGTGCAGAGAGCAGAGCAGCATCCAACAGGTGGAGTGATGCTCATTTTAATGTTTCTCACATCCTCCGTAACTGTTTTTGTCCCTTTTCTTTCATCCACAGCATCTGAAAAACAGCGCTGTAGCCGACCCACTATCGCTGATAGAATTTAGATTTACAGTATGACTTCATTTCAAATGCTTTTTTGCCTACAAACAAATGTAAAATAAAGTTGTAAGAGCATATTTATGCCTAGAAGCTAGCAAACTACAAAGTATTAAAAAAAAAAA
>NW_019434048.1:0-3101 GCF_002814215.2 Seriola lalandi dorsalis
CTAAGCAGGCGCCCCATGTGTAGAGGCTACAGTCCTCGCTGCAGTTGGCCCTGGTTCGAATCCCGCATCGGACAGCCTTTCGCTGCATGTCATTCCCCCTCTCTTCCTCCCCGTTTCCTGTCTCTCTCCACAATACTATCAAATAAAGGCATAAAAAGCCCAAAAAAATATACTTTAAAAAAATAACTGGATTGTTTAAAATAGAATTGAGATCATTGGTTAATGACTGCTTTAAAATCAGGTTTCTCAGTTTAAAACAGCATTTCATTTCTCAGCATGATCACCATGAGGTTACGCCAATCATATGTGATTATAGATCAGGTGACATTCAGAAATAACACAAAAACATCTGATGTGATCAGCTATCAACACTTACACAGTAAACTATTAACTTCTTACAGTTTGTATACAACTTTTTTAGTGATTTCAAAAGGAAATCATTTTGCTTTGTACATGGACCGGATGTGAAGAATTAGGGAGTGATAAACCAAAATAAAGTTAACTCGATTAGCTGAGGTTGTGGTTACGTTACATGTTCTTATGGGTTTTTAAACTCACCGTTAAGAACCATCTCGTCTGGTATTTCCTCTCTGAAACATTCCTCCTTGGTATCTCTGATCTGAAAGTACAAAAGAGGAGATGAAACAACCAAAAAAAAGTTAGTCATGGAACTATCAACACACATGCCTGCATTCTAGCAGACGCCATCTTCAGGCTGCTACTGAGTCTGCACAGAGCCAGAGGCTGCTGAGTGCTGTAGTTCTTACAGCTGTGATAAAGTTGTGCGTGCAGTACTCGGGTTTCTGCTTGTTCACCTGCCTGTGAAATCACTTGAGAAGAAGATTTTATAACGAGAATCAAATTACCAATTCTCTTTTAAAAACTCTGGTTTTCAGTAATTCAGTATACAGAGACTTTCAACAGATAAAGAACAAAAAGTGAAATACACTTAATGGGGAAAAATATGCAGACAGAGTGTGCATTGTGTCCTAGAGTAGTAATTAATGCTAGCCTTATAATGTTCACACATTAGAAGTTTGGCAGCTAATACTAGCCTTGTAATGTCAAAACTTTAAGATAGCAGCTCATGCTAGCCTGATAATGTCTGATTTATGTAAGTGGCACTGCATACTGTTAGCTTCATACTAGCCTTGTATTCCATAAGTTAGTAGCTACCTACCATGTGGCATTAAACACATGGGTTAGGGTTATTCTAGGGTACTTCTTCAGGTATGTTATAAAGAAGCTTAATGCTACCACCTGTCTAAGAGGTAGTAGCTAAAGCTAGACATATAATATTCGAGGAGCTAAAGCCAACTTCTTAATTGTAAGGTGCAAAAATTAGCTCATGCTATCCTAAGGCCCAAAGGTTAACTAATGCTACTAATGATAATGGTGTGTGTGTGTGTGTGTGTGTGTGTGTGTGTACACAACAACTGTGACACAAATTTCATGCTTTGTTTAGCGCTTATCTTTCGCACTTGAAACACAGGTTTGTTTGAGGTAAGCATTGTTTTGCTACAATTTCCATCGCTTTTTCTTGGTTAAATAGATACAGTTGGCTTAATCTGAGCAACTTGATTGTTCACACTCACCATGGCCTCCAGGAGTTTTCAAAGGCGGCGGCAGCCAAACACTATTTTTTTATTCTCTTGCTGATGTCATCAATGATGTCACGGTTTATACCATGATTGTGGGGGTGAGCCTAAATTCAATATACTGTGTTAATAAGTATTTGTGTTATTTGTAGTGATTATAGTTTCTTTCTCTCTTCTGTTGATGTTTACTGATTAAAAAAAATAACATTTTGTCATTAAATCGTTTTAAATAAGATAGACTTAGAAGTATCAACTAACGTTATTGAAAAATATTATATTTTATCCAAATAAGCAGCCATTGTTACTTTAACTAATTTGTTCTCCCTTGACATTAGATTTTTGGAGGCCAAACCTAACAGTTAACCTTATTGAAAAGGTTTCATTTCAATAGGAAATTTGTTTAATGGCCAAACTTAGCAGCTAATGTTACTGGTGTTTTCATATTAATAGGAAATTTGTGTTTAATGGCCAAAATTAGCAGCTAATGTTACTGAAAAGGTTTCATTTTAAAAGGAAATTCATGGTTAATGGCCAAACTTAGCAGCTAAAGTTATTGAACATTTTTCATTAAATTTCATTAAATAGGAAAGTGAAGTTTGATGGACAGACTTAGTATCTGATGCACCATCTTTCTTCACTAGAGGTTCCACAATCTGACATACAGCCTCTCTGGTGACTGCACAGCTGCAGTCCTGTAAACATTTGTCTTCTGCTCATAAATCAGTTTCACCCACTGTTTTCTTCATTCTCCCTCTCAAACACACACATCAAAATAAGATAAACACCATAAAACACCAAACACAGCTTGACACTTCCGCTCCTAACTGTTGTTCTAATTTATTCAGCTGATGACGCAGAGAGTTAAGTTTGTGTTACATCTTCTTGCTGTTGTGAAATGTGTATATTTTATAATCGGAAGCCTGGATGGAAAAGCACCCTGAGTTACTGTAAGCCATTTTTTCCTGACATGACAAAACATAATTACTGGTATTTGTCAGTGCAAACAAATCACAAATCAAATTGAGGTTTGTAATTGCATTTAAATAATTAAGATTAAACTGAAAAGGCAATGTTAGAATTTAATAATAGGAAGGATATTGACATTTTTTAAACGAAACCCCAGACCCTGGTGTTTGTGTATAATTAAGCAAGAAAATCAATTTTCATAAATTGCACATACAATATGAATACTATTATTCAAAGTTCCTTTAACAATGAACTAATGGAATCACTGGGGAATCAATGGGAAAACATAAAATCAATAAATATCTGCTTCTTAAACACTTGGCTCTGACCCACCTGAACTTGTAGAGGTCCGACTTTACGAGCAACTCTTTCTGTAAATGGCACGGAAGAAGCCCATACATAGTGTGAGAACACAGGTCTTCTTCTAAGCATTAAATCACAGTTTAATTATGTAGAAATGTCTGACTCATACGTTACTCTCATGAAGTAGGACCTCCTTCTCCTAACTGCTTTATAAGGGCACAAAACTTGCTCCTG